>NC_079216.1:46552344-46825948 GCF_029633865.1 Lampris incognitus
TTTGTAGTGTGTGTGTGTGTACACATGCATGCACATACTATGTGTGTCTATTTGCCAGCATGTGCATGTGTGCATGCACATGTGTGTGTCTATTTGCCTGTGTGTGCATGTGTTAATCTTACTGCCCACTCAGTCACTCAGTTTGTGACCTTAATGTGTCGCTCATCTTGGCACCTGGCTGTAGGCAGGTCTGCCCTACTATGATAGTTCTGATCTGACAAGGATGGACTCGCGGGTGATTTAATCCAAGTTGTCTCTATGGAGTCTGCTGTGGTACCAGTCCGTTCCACTGCTTAGGTCAAGGCCTTGTGACAGGGGCTGTCACTTCTCTCCTCGACTAACATGAGTGAGAAAGAAAGGGAGTCCTCTAAGCTGTGTGGTAGCTGGAGAAAGCTTGAAGGAAACTGGGGAGCTTGCACATTACGGAGGAACAAGTTGTTTCCTTCACGCTAACCAAGACTTAATCCTGAACAGGTGCTGTTTCATGTAATGAACATCTCAAGCTGTTTTCTAAATGGTCCAAATAGCCTGTTGGTTGGCAATCGGCAAAAAACTGGCTAAATTTGGTTTTGATGACCGCTCAGTTTGAGATCATGCAGTGGCTTTCTAGTGCGTTACATAAGCCCTAGGCTCCTGCTTACTCAGATCATAATGGAAGATGCATAATCTTGCAAATCAGCAAAAGCGAAATAACACCAAAACCGGAAAGAAGGGATTTTTTTTCACACAACAGCATTAAAGATCCCAACTACAGGTGCATCTCAAAAAATTAGAATATTGTGGAAAAGTTCATTATTTTCCGTAATTTATTTAAAAAAAGTGAAACTTTCATATATTCTAGATTCATTACACATAAAGTGAAATATGTCACGCCTTTTTTTGTTTTAATCTTGATGATTACAGCTTACAGCTCATGAAAATCAAAAATCCAGTGTCTCAAAATGTTAGAATATTACATAAGACCAATCAAAAAAAGGATTTATAATACAGAAATGTTGACCTTCTGAAAGGTTTGGGCTCCTTTTGCATGAATTACTGCATCAGTGCGGCATGGCATGGAGGCAATCAGCCTGTGGCACTGCTGAGGTGTTATGGAAGCCCAGGTTGCTTTGATAGCGGCCTTCATCTCGTCTGCATTGCTAGGACTGGTGTCTCTCATCTTCCTCTTAACAATACCCCATAGATTCTCTATGGGATTCAGGTCAGGCAAGTTGACTGGCCAATCAAGCACAGTAATACCATGGTAGTTTTGGCACTGTGGGCAGGTGCCAAGTCCTGCTGGAAAATGAAATCAGCATCTCCATAAAGCTTGTCAGCAGACGGAAGCATGAAGTGCTCTAAAATCTCCTGGTAGACGGCTGCGTTGACTCTGGGCTTGCAGTGAAACTTCACACTGGACTTCAATCAACTTGGATTCTGTGCCTCTCCACTCTTCCTTCAGACTCTGGGACCTTGATTTCCAAATGAAATGCAACATTTACTTTCATCTGAACTTAGGACTTTGGACCACTGACCAACAGTCCAGTCCTTTTTCTCCTTAGCCCAGGTAAGACGCTTCTGACATTGTCTCTGGTTCAGGAGTGGCTTGACACGGGGAATGTGACACTTGTAGCCCAGTTCCTGGGCATGTCTGTGCATGGTGGCTCTTGATGCACTGACTCCAGCCTCAGTCCACTCCTTGTGAAGCTCCCTCAAGTTCTTGACTCGGCCTTGCTTGACAATCCTCTCAAGGCTGCGGTCATCCCTGTTGCTTGTGCACCTTTTCCTACCACACTTTTCCCTTCCAGTCAACTTTCCATGGATATGCTTTGATACAGCACTCTGCGAACAGCCAGCCCTTTCAGCAATGACCTCCCGTGGCTTATGGGGTATTGTCAAGAGGAAGATGAGAAACACCAGACCCAACAATGCAGACGAGCTGAAGGCCGCTATCAAAGCAACCTGGGCTTCCATAACACATCAGCAGTGCCACAGGCTGATTGCCTCCATGCCACGCTGCACTGATGCAGTAATTCGTGCAAAAGGAGCCCCGACCAAGTATTGAGTGCATAAATGAACATACTTTTCAGAAGGTCGACGTTTCTGTATTATAAATCCTTTTTTTTGATTGGTCTTCTGTAATATTCTAATATTTTGAGATACTGGATTTTCATGAGCTGTAAGCTGTAATCATCAAGATTAAAACAAAAAAGGCATGACAAATTTCACTTTATGTGTAATGAATCTAGAATATATGAAAGTTTCACTTTTTGAATTAAATTATGGAAAATAATGAACTTTTCCACCATATTCTAATTTTTTGAGATGCACCTGTAATGATCAATCTCAGCATCAGCTGTTCTTGCAGACCATGACATAAAACAAATCATGTTAATGGATATAAATAGACAAGAGTAAGTAGAGAGCTCAGCAGATGATACTGTGGCATCAAATTCAATGGTGGTGTGTGCATGTTGTGTTTTTGTGTGTGTGTGTGTGTGTGTGTGTGTGTGTGTGTGTGTGTGTGTGTGTGTGTGTGTGTGTGTGTGTGTGTGTGTGTGTGTGTGTGTGTGTGTGTGTGTGTGTGTGTGTGTGTGTTACCCAACTGGGTTTCTTAAGAAACAATATAGCCATGCAATATACAGTAAATGGTAAATTGACTGCATTTTATATTGCACTTTTCTAGCTGCAACAGACACTCAAAGAGTCTTACTTAAGATAAAATATAGCCACACATGGTAAACGGTAAATTGAATGCATTTTATATCGCACTTTTCTAGCTGCAACAGCTACTCAAAGGGCTTTTCAATTAACTGATGCCTCACATTCATCCACGCACACATACACTCATACACCAATGGTGGTGTCAACCATGCAAGGTAACAACCAGTTCATTGGGAGCAGTTCGGGGTTAGGTGTCTTCCTCAGGGACACCTCGACATTTTTGCAAGGAAGAGCAGAGAATCGAACCAGAAACCTTCCAGTTACCAGATGACCTGCTCTAAGTCCTGACTCACTGCCACCCCAGTACAAGGCCTTGCTAAAATATCACTTCATTCAGTAAATAAATCTATATCGTTTTACACTTCCTAGACATTTTTTTTTCTTGATTTCCCCCCCTTTTTCTCCCCAATTGTATCCGGCCAATTACCCCACTCTTTTGAGCTATCCTGGTCGCTGCTCCACCCCCTCTGCCAATCTGGGGAGGGCTGCATGCTACCATATGCCTCCGCCGATACAAGTGGAGTCGCCAGCCGCTTCTTTTCACCTGACAGTGAGGTGTTTCACCAGGGGGACATAGCGCATAGGAGGATCACACTATTCTCCCCAGTTCCCCCTCCCCCCAGAACATGAGCCCCAACCAACCAGAGGAGGCACTAGGGCAGCGATCAGGTCAGGACACATACCCACATCCGGCTTCCAACCCACAGACACGGCCAATTGTGTCTGTAGGGACGCCCGACTAAGCCGGAGGTAACACAGGGATTCGAACCGGTGATCCCCGTGTTGATAGGCAACGGAATAGACCGCCATGCTACCCAGACGCCCTTTTCCTAGATATATTCTAACAAACATAATACAATAGGTTATGAAATCCAATGCAAAGAAGACAGCTATAAAGAAATCCTCACAATTTCTTTGTTGTTATCTGGGTGGTTTGATCCTTCCTTGCTCAGGAGCCACTTGGTGTAATGCAGTGATTATGTACCATAACAGGAAGAGTAAAGTCACCATGTTGACTGCTAATTGGTCTCCTGTGTCACAACTATGCCATATTAATGACCAAGATGCTGCTCATTTTCATATTCATGAGGTGTGAGAATTGCCTTTGCTCTCTGGAATTGCATAGTGAAGAGGTTTGTAGGTGTAGGAGAGGGGATGCATGTGCCTACGCATGTGTGAAAAGTGCGAGTGTAGGAAATAAAGGTCATCCACTGTTCATGCCTTTGCTTTGATTTGTCCTTGGGCGTTTTTGTCTTGTTGCTACAGCAGTATATACATCAAAATCTTGTTGATGTGAAAGGTAAAGATGTTTATTTTAATTCCCAATAATTATTGTAAAATATATCTCTTTATGTCACATCATGTTGAAAAAAAATATGCAAAATAAACCTAATATTTATGCTCGAGACCAGGTGGTGCATGTTAAACGATCCATTTTAAAAGGAAATGCAAAATGAGCTGCCTTGTTAGACAGCTTTGGGCAATGTGTGTTTGCAGGGCAGTATGGACAGGTTAAAAAGGTCCTCTGCCTCTGATGAAACAGGTGGGACCCCTACAGTCACGAGTGCGCTATGCTTCCTCTTCCTCCCCTGCCAGTTTGCTCTGCATTTGCATAACACTAATCGAGGCATGAAAGAAAGCCAGATACTTTCTGTACTCATTAGCTTCATCTCTAGGTGTTGCTTTATTCTGTAAAGCCCTATCATGTCCTGGCCATCATATAGCATTTTCCCTGCTCTGAGGCAGAATTCTGCTGCGCTACTTCTTTTTTTCTGGTGTTTGAATTGCAGTTTAGAATTTTCTTGTTAAAAGGGGTCATATGAATGTGAGGCGTCCCTTAGGGCTAGGAAGGCTAAACGAGTTCAGTAATGTAGCTTTAGTCTCAGCAGCACAGAAACCAGCGCAGGTTCCCCCTGCTGCGGCCTTTTTCGGCAGGATCACATAGGACAGATATATGGCTGAATGCTTGCCCTGAAGCTCTCGTCAAGGACAAAAGAGTGTCTTGCAGTGAATGTCAGAGGCCTGATGCGTAACCTCTGGATGTAGTGTGCTTTCTACTGATTTGGTTTGAACGCCATTATCTCGAAGAGCTAGTGTCTCACCCATGTCCTTATCACAATGGCTATTAAGTGCAATGAACCATATCATTTAGTCTCTGTTAGTGTGTTGCCTGTTGCTGAAAATGAACTATTTTTCAAAAATAACTTTTTTTTCCTTTTTGAATTTGTTGTTAAATAGACAAAACAGTCTGAACACAAATTTATGTTTCCTTGTAACAGAGAGAAATGATACATAGAAAAGCTGGTGGTGATGGGAGCTGCGAATCGACTACCACCTTCCAAAGACAAATTAGGCTTTAATGAAGAATGAGTGCCTCTGTGTAGTCTTAGGAATAATGTCAGATCCAGCACAATAACTTGTGAGCATTGATGAGGCATTCATTATAGCCTGTTCAGGATGGCAGCTATCAATCTGTAAATGAGCTATATATGTCATATAAATTACTCTGAAAGTGTGTAAGGCAGACCCATAAATGACAAAAATGCAAATTTACTTGAATAGATGTCTGGGTGGATGACTGAACCTTAGAGGATGGCTGTTTCCCTCCAAAGCGAAGTACCTCCTTCCTCCCGGTTAAACTGACAGTGGAGGATTTCATCATCAGAATCAGAATCAGGTTTATTGCCAAGTACAAGAACATACGATGATTTGTTGTCTTGGTATGTTAGTGCAAGAGGGAAAAATTAACAGTAAAAAGTGAAGATAAAATATAGAAAAATAAAGAATAAGTTGAATATATATAAAAGATAAAATAAAATAAAAATGATAGTAAGGTGCAATAAGACGCAATCAACACCGATTCAGAGTTGGACATGAGACCACGTGGCAGCCCCTGATGCCCAGCACTGAGTGGAAGGAGTTGTATTGATAAAAAGTTAAATTAGAATTTTTAGGAGTTATCTACAAAAAAAAAAGAAGTTATTTACAGGGTAGTGCAGGTTTTATGCAGAGTGTCCTTATACAGAGAGCACAGTAGGGAAGATAAAGGGGGACGGGGGTGGCTGGGCGGCAATGTCAGGATCTATGGGCTTGTTAGAAAGGCCTACTGTTGTAGGGACGAAGCTGTTCTTGTGGTTTGAGGGTCTGTTTTTTATAGACTTTAGCCTCTTGCTATAGGGGAGTATTGAAGAGACCATAGCCTGGGAAGGAAGGATCAACCATGATCTTTCCTGCTCACCTTGGTATCCTGGAAGCATACAGGTCATGGAGGGATGGCAGGTTGTAGCCAATCACCCTCTCAGCAGAGCAATTTATATGCTGCAGTCTGCCCTTGTCCTTGGCTGTGGCAGCAGCGTACCAGATATTGATGGAGGAGGTGAGGATGTACTCAATGATGGCAGTGTAAAAGTGCACCATCATTGGCTTTGGCAGGTTGAACTCTTTCAGCTGCCGCAGCAAGTACATCCTCTGCTCTACTTTCTTGGTGAGGGAGCTGATGTTCAGCTCCCACTTGAGGTCCTGGGTGATGATGGTGTCCATGAAGCGAAGGATGTCGACTGGGGAGCCACACAGGGTAATGGGGGTGGGTGGGGCTGGGTACTTTGTAAAGTCCACAACCATCTCAACTGCCTTTAGAGCATCGAGCTCCAAAGTTAGTTTGGCTGCACCAGGATACCAGATGGTCAATCTCTCACCTGTAGGTGGACTTATCCCCACCAGAAATGAGCCCAATAAGGGTGGTGTCATCAGCAAACTTCAGGAGCTTGACTGACTGGTGATTGGAGGTACAGCTGTTCATATACAGGGAGAAGAGTAGAGGGGAAAGGACACAGCCTTGGGGGGAACCAGAGCTGTTAATCTGTGAGTCAGAGATGCGTTTCCCCAGCTTCACGTGCTGCTTCCTGTCAGATAGGAAGTCAATGATCCACCTGCCGGTGGACATCAAGGGATGGCAAGGTGCAGAGAGTGGGCCAGAGAAACAGTATGGTGGCCCGGCCTAGGCAGCCAACTGAACAAGCTGGTGAGAAACTGCACAACATTCATAAAGGAATGTGCCAATCCAGTGGAGCCACTACTTCCCAGTGAGCTTCCAGAGAGACCATGGCAAAAAGTGGGTGCGGATCTGTTCACCCTCAACAACAGCAGCTATCTTCTAGTTGTGGATTATTATTCAAGATTTGTGGAAATTGCAAAAATAACCCCAACACGCTCAGAGGATGTGATTGTACATCTCAAATCCATCTTCTCCAGACGCGGCATCTCCGAACTGTTCTACAGTGACAATGGACCTCAATTTTCTGGCTGACCGTTCAAGGACTTTACAGCATCCTACGGGTTCAAACATGTCTCGAGTAAACCCCAAGTTCACCCAAAGCAATGGAGAGGCAGAATGCCACATCCAGACGGCGAAACGGCTGCTAAAGAAAGGCAGAGACCCATACCTTGGTCTGTTGGCCTATAGAGCTACTCCAATGGCAAACGGCTACAGCCCCGCACAATTACTGATGGGACGGAGACTTCGCACACCTGTGCCCCAGCATCCCTCTCTACTCGCCCCTGTTCTTCCTAATGGGGACACCGTGGCAGCCAGAGAAAGAGAGACGAGGTCAAAGGTCACCCAGGCGTTCAGCAAAAGACACAGAGTGAGGGACTTAAGTCAGCTCACACCTGGACAGTCAGTGTGCGTCATTGATACCGAGTCTCAGGGCACTGTGGTTTCGTCTCACTCCACTCCTCGTTCATATCTAGTGGACAACCCTACAGGCACCATCAGGCGAAACAGACACCATCCCGTCCTCTTGCCTGAGACAGCACCTCAGCCACAGACACCCAGCACACCGGCTCAGCCAGCTGGGTCTGCCCTGGCTACCCCAGACCACCCTGAGTCTCCAATACAGATTCCAAAGACAGTCATGCCCGTCCCTACCAGGACTAGGTTTGGCAGAGTGGCAGGAAAGCCTCAGAGACTGGATTTGTGAGCACGTAGAGAAGTGAGAGAGTTCTATCCTGTAATGCTGCAGGTATTATGTGAAGAAAAAGCTAAGTCCAACATGGCTTGCCAAGTATGTTTAATGTGAGATGTGCAGAGAAATTTATTGATTGACATTATTATTGGTTTGTTGTCTGATATACTTTTGGTTAGCGGCAAACCGTCAGGGCCTCCCTCCACAGAAAAAGGAACACACTTTCATAAATATAATACAATCTTCTAATCAATCTGTTAATATCGCATTACATTTCGATTTCGACTACACATACGAATTTGGGAGGCTCTGCTTGCAGTCTCTCGGCCAAAAAAAATCATCCAATCACCTTTTTCCCTCTGTTGTAACCGTGTGAGAAGACTCCTCCTCCTCATCTCGAGTGAAGGTCTCAGCTATCTAAATAAGTTAGGCGTTAATACTGGATTGATAGATTACTCAACCAATCAGATTTTGATGTGTAGCGGGTGGGCGTATTCTTTTGTACTTGCCTAGCGTCATAGGGTTTTCGCTGCATATAGCCTACGTGAGCAATTGTTCAGCCAATCAGCAGCAGCGCCTAGGTCTGTGGTTGAAACCGTTGTGGTTGCGTTCTGCTGCGCATCGCGGTAGTTCGTAGCTAATGTTAGCTAGCGTTTGTGTTTTTGATTTAGTTGGCTAAATTAGCAAGCCGTGAATGAGAATAATGTCTCAAGGAGAACTCGTGAATGATGTGGTGGCAGATTTATTAGTCACACCATTTTCAAGACGATCGTTTGGGGAAAAGCAAAGGATCGTGGAGATGGGCAGACCAACCCCACAGGTAGCGGCTCTGACCCAACCGGGGAAGACGTATATGCGGCATTTCACTTGTTTAGCTGTGACAGTCCCGGTTTCCACGTCATCTGTTGAAAGGACATTTTCAGCACGACTCACAGCATTGGCCTCCGTTGACACTGAAAAGGACATTACGATGGCTTTAAAAGCCAACAGAGTGCTCTATGACCGTGTGATCGACCGTTTCATCCAGAAAGAAAGGATAATGGCTTTTGTTAAATAGACAACACTGGTGAGTCAAATGTATTGTAACGTGCATGGATAAGTAGACACGCTGGCCGCTGCTCGCGAGTCTGACCCTTTAGTCGAGCGGTTAGCGATGTCTCCTGTGGTGGGGGCGATACTGGTTCGCTTCCCGGCCGCGGCAGTTCCTGTGGTTGCGTTGTCCCCCGAATTGGCTACAGTATTTATTGTACAGTTAGTTGATTTACTTAATGTTTGATTGTTTTTATGCCCAGCAGCCCGGCTGGGACGTGTTTGTTGAGTTTCTTGATAACATAATATGCCCAGCGGGATCACTTCCAGTAAGGCTGTACGTTACACCATGTCGCCACACGATGTCGCTGTTGTGAAAGTGAAACGTGTAAAATAACGATGATGATGATGATTGTGATGATTACCACTTTTGCGACTAAAACATTGTCGCATGGCGATATGACGGCTGTCTTTGGGTAATTATGAGGAGATAACGTCTCACCGAAGGCCCTAGGTCTGAAATGCACGGTCCGCTACTGCTTTTGGTACAGTCTGCACTGTACCAAAGGGAGATGTGGAGGAATCGGTTAACACTGAAAGGGACTTTTATTTTGAAAAGCTACCGGATAGAGTGTCTTCCGAGTTGTATTGCATAAAGACGTTCGTATTACTCTCGATAACAGACTGTTGGAATCATTTACGCATAACACAACAGTTACGTTTGTTAGTTTAGCACTATATGTTTTCCAGGTAGTATTTTCACTTTTTCAATTTTGCTATTCATTTGACCATGTCTCTCTGAATTTTAAATTGTTTAAAAATAGTATTATAGTCGTTAGAATTTTAATTTTGATGTCAGTCGTTTCCTAACAGACATACTAACATATGAAATGCATTAATATCTCAATTTGGGTATGTATCTTGACAGAATATAGAATTTAAAAACCGGCCGTAATTTACCGCCCATGGTCATTTTAAGTGGGAGTGAAATCCCGGTCGTTCTAGTGTTAAAGCAGACAATTTCTCCACTGCTAAATGCTTCCTCCTTTTTCAACCTAAGCTTTCTGAGTTTAGCTGTAAACCAGTGTTTGTCCTTGTTGAAATAACCCTCGTGGCATGATGATACACAGCTGTCTTCGCAGAAGCTGATATGACTTCACAGTAAGTGCACTCATCCAGACTTTTGGTGGCAGACCGGAAAACATCCCAGTAAGTACAATCCAAGCAAGATCCTCCATAGCTTCACTGGTCCACTTCTTAGATGTTCTCGAGTTTTAATGTCTGCCTGTATGCAGGAATCAGGTGGATCGTGACGTGGTGAGTGTCCCAGTGCAGAGCAGGGGATTGCGTGATAGGCATTGTTGATTGTGGTGTAACAGTGATCTAAAGTGTTCTTCACCTTGGTCGGGCATTTAATCGGCTGACGGTATTTAGGTAGTTCATGACTGAGATTCCCTTTGTTAAAGTCAAGTCAATTTTATTTGTATAGCCCAATATCGGCAAGGACGATAACGAAAGAGTCCGAGTTTGCCCGCTCCGCACACATTATCTAGTCGGTAAGCATGCGCTGTACCTCCCGCACGTCGGCCTGCGATGGAATGTTAAGACGAATGAAGCGAACTCACGGGTGGAGAGGAAGGGTTTACAGTTGATGAACAAAGTTTCCAGAACAGGAAAACAGTGCTGCAGAATCAATGCCACATCTTTACACCGGCCACTGTTAATATAGGAGGGTTTCCGTGCAACGTCATCACAGACATGCGTGCGCAACTAGGGAGCAGAAAGCAGCTACAGCGCAGAGATTTTAACCAAGACAGAGCTCAGATACAGCAGAGATGACGCGCAGCTGTTGTGCATTAAAGTGCACAAACCGCCAAAGGGATGGGTGGAAAATGTTCAACATTCCAAAGAGGTCACATGCAAAGACATGTGGCCCCTTTGAAATGTTGAACATTTTCATTGTTGAACCGCTTTGGTAGCTCTCAAAATATTGTGCATCTCATAATCTTTTCAGAGCTACCGAAGCGGTTTTACCCCCTGGCTGCGCACGCACCTAGTAATGTTTGTAAACAAATACTCCACCTTTCGTTTTGTCAGGGAACTCTGTGTCGCAATCCGCTCTGAACAGCTGGAAGCCTGCCAGTTGCAGAGTAGAGTTCGGTGTTGGTCCACACATGTCAAGTTTGCGTGAAGCACAAAACACAAGATGAAGAAAACTCCATATTCTCCCCCACCAGTAGATGAAGTTCGTCTAGTTTGCTGCACAGTGATCGCACGTTAGAGAGAAACACTCCCGCAGTCCACGTCTGCGGAGACGCACAAGCGCGCCGGCACGTTTCCCTCTCCTCCGGCGTTTCACTGCGTGAACAAAGGTGAGTCCACCTTTAACCAAAATGTCCAGATGGGATGAGAAAGTTGGGGAATAAATCCACAGAAGTAGTTTCCCGGATGTTCTTCGTGAAAGAGCTCCGGGTATTGTACAAATACCAGAGTTTACAAAAAAACAAAAAAAAAAACAATACAAAAAATGTGCACTAACACACCGAGGCCGCCACCCGCGGCGCAGTCTTGGTATTTATTCTTCATTGTGAGTAAAAAGAGTTCCACTGACTAAGGGGATACCTACTGTTCTCTGTGATGAAACGAGAACAGTCTTCACATCAGTATTCCACCATTTTTGTACTCATTTGTATTAACATCAAAGGCTTGGCCACGTTGCGATTATAGCCAATGTGTGAAGGGGACTTTCATCCAAATTAACTGATGGAGCCATGCTGGCGCTAACAAGAACTGTATTGTTTTGCATACAACAATGGGGACGTTAAGCTTGATTTTTGGAAGCGGAGTTAATCTTTTTCAAAACCCACATTTTGATCCTGCGATTTGTTTTTGTTTAACTGCTAGGTAATGGGAAAATCAATCAAAAATTCCGTTGGAAAACCAGCAGGGGTCCATTTTTCTTGAATTAGAAAAGATTACTGTTGTGTTGAGTTTAGAAAATGGGTGAACATAATTTAAAAGTAAAATTAATGGCTGTGTTGTACAAGTGCAATAGCTGCCGTTTGATCTTTTTTGTTCTTATAGCGAAAAACTTTGGCAGTTCCACGTGGCTAACATAACCTTACGTTGGCCCAAAACATGAACATCAACAAAAACTTAGAACTTGTCTTATCCAGATTATTTTCTTAGCTGTTACTTTTTTTGCATTGGGACAAGTACAAGAAAGACTAATATACTGAAAAATACTTGGCTGTGCAGACACAAGAAGTTAAGAGTGGAAAATGGAAATCAATGAATACATTTTCCCCAAACAATTTTGTTTTTGAAAAACTACTTAATTATATTATTCTGATTTTATTTGGCAAGTCATTAGTTTATCATTTATCTTGAAAAAATTATTTCGCCTGATTTATACTTCTGCGTCGCGGTGACAGTGGAGCTCCACCATAGGTCTCTCTGCATAGCTATCAAGGGTTCATCTCCTAATAAAAGGTGCATGGGCTGTGCAGACACAACAAGAGCTGTGACTGATTTGTTTGGGCAGCTTACATGCTGTGTGTTTGTGGTGCTGACACCCGGCAGTTCATCCATCTCTTGCTTTTTGCGAACAAGAATAGCCGGTTCCCCGTCCTACTGCCTTTTCATTTTCAGTGGTCAGATCATCTCCTCTTCCAATGAAAATTTGTTCTTCTCAACAATGCTTACAAAATTAACTCTTATTTTCTCATCTTGCAAAGCCATTTCCATTGCAAACCCTCTTGTTTGCTGCCATTGTTGCCAAGTGTAATACAGTTATGATTGTTACTAGTGAAAGAATGCGTCAACAAAATTACTTTGGCGGCTGAATTGTTGTGCATGCTACTGCCATCTAGTTTTGTGGCAGTGCTTTAACAGTCTGTGGGTTGTGTCCATACAGTAGTACAGGGGTGCCCAACTCCAGGCCTCGAGGGCCGCAGTGTCTGCAGGTATTTGTTGCAGCCATGCACTGTACCACCTGATTTAACTAATTCCTTTCCCTCCTTGGTCCTAGAGGTGAGCTAATTAGTTAAATCAGGTGGTATAGTGCATTGTTGGAACAAATACCCGCAGACACTGCAGCCTCGAGGCCTGGAGTTGGGCACCCCTGCAGTAGTGTAAACCAAACAATATGCCAGACCCGACTCTAGACAACAGAGGGCCCTAGGCAAGATTTTCTTTGGGAGCCCTCCTTCCCTTGCCTGGAGCCAAGAACTACGAAAAAAACAAAAAACAAACACATTGTGGCGCAGTGGTTAGTGCGGTCACCTCACAGCAAGAAGGTCCTGGGTTCGAGCCCCGGGGTAGTCCAACCTTGGGGGTCGTCCCGGTTCATCCTCTGTGTGGAGTTTGCATTTTCTCCCCGTGTCTGCGTGGGTTTCCTCTGGGGGTTCCGGTTTCCTTCCACAATCCAAAGACATGTAGGTCAGGTGAATCGGCCATATTAAATTGTCCCTAGATATGAATGTGTGTGTGTGTGTGTGTGTGTGTGTTGGCCCTGTGTGATGGCCTGGCAGCCTGTCCAGGGTGTCCCCCTGCCTGCCACCCAATGACTGCTGGGAAAGGCTCCAGCATCCCCGCAATCCTGAGAGCAGGATAAGTGGTTTGGACAATGGGTGGGTGGGTGGTATAATACAATAAAGGGACCTGACAGCCGGTCATGTGTTCCGAACTTAACAGTTTTTATTAACAAAGCCTCATACGTGTTGCGTCATGTGTGTTTGAGGGGCAGGAGAGGTTTGTGGCCCATTTGCAGGCGGACGCTGTCCATGCCCTGCACATAGCATATGAAACATTCATGTGCCCACACACATGCTAGGCACTCTTTTTTCTATTTGGGAGTATCTCCTCTCTGGGTCGGACAGGGTGCGGGAGCAGAATGCCACTGGCTTTAACTCACCATCATGTTCCTCTAATAACGTTGCTCCTAAGACATAGCTACTGGCATCAGCACTGATGGCAGGTTTCCCATTGGCATCATAATATGTGAGTGCTGGGGCTAAAACAAGCATGGCTTTAACCACGTCGAATGCCTGTTCTTGTACATCACTCCACACCCACTCACTCGCTCTCTCTCGAGCAGGCTTGTGATTGGGTGTACCTTCGTGGAGAGGCCAGGCAGGAACCTCCCTACATAGTTAATGAGACCTAGCGCCTGATGAACCTCCTCAACATTTGTTGGACTTGGCATTTGCGTGATAGCTTTCACTTTGTTAGGGTCTGGTTTCATGCCCTCTGCACTTATGATATGCCAAAGTACTTTAACTCTGACTTGCCAAAATGGCACTTAGCCTTATTCAGCTTCAAGCCGCTGTTTCTTATTGTCCTCAGAATAGCATTGAGATGACTGTCGTGCTCCTCCTGTGTTGCTCTGAAGATAAGTGTGTTGTCCATTACCACGACAACTCCCTCGTGACCTCTCAACAGTGTTGACATCTCTTCGGAAGATTTCAGGGCTGACTAATTCCGAATGGCAACTGTCAGAAGCAGAATCTGCCTATTGGGGTTGTGAATGTCGTCAGCTTTTGACTACTTGCATCCAGGGGAATCTGCCAGAATCCACATGAAGCATCCAGAGTGGAGAACACTTTTGTTCCAGCCAGCTGTGGAGCAATATCTTTCAAAGTTGGCAAAATGTACCTCTCTCGCTTTACTGCCTTGTTCAAGTGTTTGAGATTGACACACACCCACAGTTGGTCTTCGCTTCTCTTTTCTACAGGAACCATGGGGGTACACCAATCGGTGGGTTCTGTGACCTCCTCAATTATGCCCAGGGCTAACATTCGCTTGAGTTCAGCCTCCACTTTTGACAAAAGGGGGAATGGGATGTGACGTGGCGTCATCAGAGTGTAGGGCTCAGCGTCACTTTTCAGTTCAATTTTAACAGGGTCACGATTGAGCAGACCTATCTCTCCAACACATCACCGAGCATGACTGTGTCGATACCATCAACTCTCATGACCAATCCCATCCGCTTGGCAATGCTCCGTCCCAGCATGCTGTGAGAGTATGGCCCCCTTATGACAGTTACCCAGTATCAGTATTGTTGTCCTTTGTACTGACTTGTGGCCAGAAACTTGCTTATACACCTCCCTTCACCCCTGGGACTGGTGACACATGTTTTTTTTTTTCCCCTGTTGTGACTAATCGTGTGCTCTGTGGCAGTCTATTAAATGCAGTCTGTGACATTACAGTGATATCTGCCCCTGTATCTATTTTGAATTCCACAGTGCTGCCATTTACAGGTAACTCGATGAGCCACTCATTTTCTGAATCCGGCTGCTCAATTATGGCTGAATCTGGCTGCTCGATTATGACTGGCATAGCTTCAGTTACTACTCAAGGAAAAATGCATCCTCTCTGTCTGATGCATTATTGGACACGACAGCCACCTCTTTTAGTATTTTTGTTCGACATACTGCCTCAAAATGTCCCACTTTGTTGCACTTGCATCCCTTGTTCTTGGCTGGGCATGGATGTGTTTTCTCATGTTGTCTATTACAGCGAGAACAGGTAATGGGACGTTTTGACTCACCATGTTGCTGCTTTCTCTGCCATTGTTTGTCGTTGCTGCTCTTTTTAGCCACATCCATGCTTTTATTATGGAACTGCCGTCTCCCTTGTCTCACAGCGTCCCCTGCACAGTCCGCGTGCAGACTCATTCTGCTGCTTGATTTGTTCGCTTTGGCATGCTATTTGTATAGCCCTTTCAAGCGAGGGGTCTGGCTCGACCTGTAACTTCTGAAAAACGTCATTGTCCAATATTCCAATAACAATCCGGTCTCAGATTTGTTCATCTTTAGTACCTCCAAACTCACATTACTGTGCTAGCTCATACAAGCTTCTTACAAAAGCTTCAACCGACTCACTGGGCCCCTGTACACATTTGTGAAAACATGCCCTGTCATGTATCACGTTCCTCTTTGGCACAAGATGGTCACTGTATTTGGTTATTACCGTCATGTAGTCAAACTTTGGATGAGTGTTGTCGTTGTTGTCGTCAGCATTATCGTCATCCTCTTGCTGCTCAAACACAAAACAGTCGTATATTGCCTCTGCCTCTCTTCCCATGGCGTAGAGAAGCATGTTTACTTGGACTTCCCCACTGTCCTTGTCCGGCTTCGATGCTACCCGAAAGCGATCTTATCACCAGCCAGTCAGACTAGCTTGCTCTAGTCAGAATGGCACGAACTGAGGAAGCCTCTTGGATGGGAGGTGAAACGTCTTCACGGGTATATACCAAGTCCAGTTGCACTTGATTCAACTCCTTTGGATAACCATGACCTGGATGAATGAGAACATTCACAGACATGTCGCGGTCGAAGTGGCGGCGCCACATTGGCTATTATGACGGTCGGGTAAAATCAAATGGTTCTGGTGGTCCGAGCTTTGCCATTTTTTACTTCTGCAGGCGTCCAGTCGGCCACTTCTGACCCCATGGCATGTACGGTAATACAATAAAGGGACCCAACAGCGGGTCGTGTGTTCTGAACTTAACAGTTTTTTATTAACAGAGCCTCATACGCATTGCATTCACCATACCTTACCAACCGGAGCACACCGAAGACGTCATACCAGTGCGACTACGGTGGTCTGTAGTCACTCATCAATAAATACATCATTTTATATATATATATATAAACACACTTAGCACAAAACATAAGGATATTTGTGTTTGTTAGATTATTTATTTGTTGTGACAATGCTTCTTGGCAATAAATCATATACCGTTGGAAAGCCTGTTTATTTCCCTTTAAAATGGTGCCACATTTGTAAGGAACATGCATTTGTGGGACGAACAGCAGAGCTGAGTATGTGGGTTGCGCCCATGAAAAATTTGCCAAATCTTCCCTGCCAATGCCAAACAGCTTATTTTGCTGTTGCTATTGACTCTTGTTTTGAGCTTCTGGTACCCCAGGTGCTGACAGTCAGGTGCCTGATATAAGATTTATTGCCAAGAAGGATTGTTACAACAAAGAAATAATCTACCAAACACAAATTTCCTTACTTTTTGTGCTAAGTTTTTATATATATATATATATATAGAGAGAGAGAGAGAGAGAGAGAGTTTTTTGAATTTTTAAAAGTCTTTATTTAAGAAAAGAATTATCAAAAAAACAGACTTGAAATCTTTTTAACAATATAAACAATATTTGTCAAATTACAAACACTCAGCATGCATCTTTTAACAATCCCAATAATAATAATTCAACAACAACCCAGAAAACAGATAAGACCCCTTTTATCCGAGCTCTGCAGCAAAAACCAGCTCATCCTCTATGGTTGAACACAGCACCCCTTGGTTGTGAATTTGTCCAGATCCTTCATTGCTTTGTAATAATTAAAATCTACCCTTATCCTAGCCTTGACCATCCTGGTAAACAACAGTTCGACATCACATTGTACAGACGCTTCAATTATTTTCTCTTTTTCTTTTTTTTTCTTTTTTTTTTCCGGCTCACCTAAATAGCCATTTCTGCCTGCCCTGCAATGATGTTCAAGAGTTGTCATTTATATTTTACACGTTGGCTATACTTGAAACCAAAAATGAAATTAGGTTTGCAAAAACTTTCTTTAGATGATCTAAATACATTTTCTAATAACAGAAACATGGGTGTAAGCCTCACACATTCTAGAAAACAGTGAAAAACTGTTTCTCTCTGGGCACAGTAAGGACAGTTGTCATTCACATTAGGATTTAATACAGAAACGAAAGCATTGACCGCCACTATGCCATGCAAGACCATCCACTGCGGATGAAGAAGAAGAGAAGGTATCGTAGAAGGTCAAGCCCCATGTACCATCGACAGATATAGACATAGCCGATGTCAAGAAATCCTACCAGTGGTCAGAAAAGGCTGGACTGAAGAACAGCACAGAGGCTCTGATCATAGCAGCACAAGAACAGGCACTCAGGACCAGATCAATTGAGGCAGGGGTCTACCACACCAGACAAGACCCAAGATGCAGGCTGTGCAAAGATGCCTCTGAGACAGTCCAGCATTTAGTAGCAGATTATGAAATGCTAGCTGGGAAAGCATACAATGAAAGGCATAATCAAGTGGCTGGGATAGTGTACAGGATTATATGTACTGAATACAGACCGGAAGTCCCCAAGTCTAAATGGGAGACACTGGCAAAGGTGGTTGAGAATGGCAGAGCTAAGATCCTGTGGGGCTTAAAGTTCCAGACTGACAAGCAGGTGCTGGCTAACCAATCAGACACTGTGGTGGTCGACAAGGAACAGAAGAAAGCAGTAATGATCAATGTAGCAATCTCAAGCAATAGCAACATCAGGAAGAAATAGCATGAGAAGCTAGAGAAATGTCAAGGGCTGAGGGAAGAACTAGATCAGATGCGGAAGGTAAAATCCACAGTAGTCCCAGTGGTAATAGGTGCATTTGGGGCTGTGAACCCTAAACTGGGAGAGTGGCTGCAGCAGATTCCGGGAACAACATCTGAGGTTTCTGTCCAGAACAGTGTGGTTCTAGAAACAGCTAAGATACTGTGCAGAACCCTCAAACTCCTAGGCTTCTGGTAGAGGATCCGAGCTTGAGGAAGACACACACCACCCGAAAAAGAGTGATAAAGAATTATTTCCTCAGACCTTAAATCAGAGGTCTCAGCAACACCCTAAAGGCACAACATCTTTCTAAATTTTCAATGAAAAATGAAGGTGATACAACCCTTGATGAAAGGCATGTTGGCAGAACAACAGCACTACCCAGTGAACACTCAACAGCAGTTGTATAGTTCAAAATAATTTAAAATGACAACAACGCTCACTTAACACAGAAGAATTAATAGCTACTCTTGATGTGAGGTGTGAATGAGCATATATACCAACAAGATGAAAGACTAACATTCTATTATACACAGATTTTATCTATAATTTCTACCATAATATAATTTACTAATTGCCTTGTGCACAAACATAATATTTTCCAGTGCATAGAAAAGAGGTTTACAATATGCTTTAAGTGGAACTGCCAGAATGGAGGGATTTAATTATGCTAAATGGGCTCTCAAACACCCATGACAATATCCTGTAAATGCCCAAATATAAAAGATGAGAAACATGTGGCTAAATGTGACAAACAATAAAAAGAGATTCCAGTTTGATACTAGATTAGCTACAATGCTGTCGGTTCAGCAAGTGGCAGAACCGGAGCTCCACAAAAAGTTGCATCACTGCGACTGTTTGACGATAAACCTCAGATATCTATAGTGACAACATTAAATCCAAAACATAATTTCAACATGATCTCCCAGAAATACATGAAATGACCACAACCTCTTACCACTCACATTACGGTGTGGTGGCACGTATTGTGTTAAAATTACGTGCCATCACCACGGAAACAATGCCAATGGAAAGTCAATTAGGATCCTTTGTCGTGCGGGACACACAAATTCCCCGATTCACCAACATCATGCAATGAGCGATGTTTAATATCTTCTAGTTAACAACATTTTATTGTCATTTGACTGAATTTATTATAGTGCCTTAGTTACGATTTTTTGTTCTCTAAAAACACTGAATTGTGTGTGATATTGTGGATGATGTAAGAAAGGAGACGAAACCGCTTCTCCTTTTGACAACACAGCCGTGGGGATGTTTATTTCCTCCAACTCCTTTAAAGTGAACAGTTTACAATATCGAAACCTCAGCCTCGTGTCTACCCACAATCCCCCCTTGCTAACCCCTGCCCCCCACACTGTCTTAAAGGGGTCGTCTCTGATCCGCATGGTGAATTAAGTAACCTGCAAGTAGGTCACTACAATATAACTAATTTTGATGTAATGAAGTTTGGGTTAGGGTTGAGGTTTTTAGAGAACAAGAAATAATAACTGAGGCACTATAATAAATTCAGTCAAATGACAATAACAATAACAATTAAATACAATTTTGTTAAATAGAAAACAGCTATTTTGTTTAACACCACTCATTGCCCGGTGTTGTTGAATCAGGGAATTTGTGTGCCCAGCATGACAGGATCCTAATTGAGTTTCCATTGGCATTGTTTCCGTGGTGCTGGTACATTATTTTAACACATTACGTGCCACCACCACGTAATACGAGTGTTAAGAGATAGTGGTAATTTCACGTATTTCCGTGAGATCATGTTGAATAATTTATAACCTTTATAGCCAAAAATAAAACTGGGCAAAAGATAAGACAAGGAAAAAAAAACATTTAAAAACATGACAGATGACACATACCTGTATCCCAACTTCTGATACAAAAATGCACTAGACTTAGTAAGCTAGCTACCCTGACTCAGCTCGTGCATAGTAGTAGCCACATAAATTAGCTTAAGGTTCGACGCCTGTCAGCAGCTTAATTGCTCCACAACAGAATTGGCCACGTGTGTCAATTCCAGAGCCGGCCAAGGCTTTATGGGGCCCTAAGCAGAATTTGATTTGCCTCCCTGCCCATCCCCCATGCTAAACCCACCTCCCACCATTGACAATATTATGTCCATGCTTGATCATTACCATACCATTGTCATGACTGACTACTGCGCTGGAAAGTCTTAAAATAAACCAGCAGACAATGTATTTACTGAACAAGTTAACTATTTTAATTGCTTTTGAACTGTGCAGAAGTGCAGAACAGTAACAAAGAAATACATTATTTTCTTACATAAAATGCAAATGCAAAAACAGACAATATTAAATAAATTAAACATAACTTAAATAATGACATACAATGAACAGAGGAACTTCTAACATCTAACAATATAACAATAAAGATTAAAGAATATGTAGATGAATGAAAACTTTTTGGAAAACTATGGTGTTCAAAGGTGTGCTAATGGTTCAGAAAATATCCCAAAATAAAGTGCTTTAATTTATCATTCTGCTTAAAATCGTTGTTTAATGGCTTTTCTGGAGGCAAAGTCATTTATGACGTCATTGTAGGAGATCTTGTGGCCAACTGTATTGTTAATGCTTATAAGTGCCAGTCCACTCAATCTCTTAAGTATATTTTTTATCAATGTCAGCTTGGAAAAGCTGCACTCTGAAGAAGCTACAGTCACAGGGAGAGTGCAGACTATCCTTAGAGTTACCCAAAGATTTGGATATAACTCACAAATCTGGTTTTTCATATAGTTAAGTCAGGAGCTCAAATGCTGTCATACTGGCTTGGGGTAGTTCTGGAAGACTCTCCATTTCTTTAGCCAGTTCACTCCCATCAATGTCCGCTTCTTCTCCACATGTGAGTTTCTCCCCAAGAAGCCTACATTGATCCCTCTGTGTCTGTCGGTCAAGTTGGCTGAAATTCAGCAGCACTCCACAGTTGTCTCTGACTTCCCCCAGAGACTGAAAGCGGTCCTCCACAGACTGAATGCTACAGTCTACAACAGCATTAAAAAAGGACACTTCCATTCTCTTCATGGTGTCAGCTTCTGGCTCATCAGCTGCCTCATAGGCAAACATCCTTTTGTGGTCCTCAATCTCTTCTCCTTCAGCACTGCCTCAGTTTTTCATTTGCTCACAGATCTCTTTTGCTGAGACCTGTGCATCATTAAAACCAGTTCTCCTGTAACTGATTAAATTGTTCTTGGTTTTTTTTTTAGATGCGAGCCACTGCAACATCAAGCTGCATGTTGGCTGACTGAAGGAGCTTGCTTGTGGTGTTGATTTGTGACAGAAATTCATACTAGACCACACAACAAATCTGAAATCTAAATGAGCCACTTTCTTCGGCAAGGGAGTGGGCCTCAACTTCCACTGTTGAGTCATGAGTGTTCTCCCTGACTTCCAACAAAGCTTCTCCCACCTTGTCTGCTTGGTAGCGCAACGGTTCAACACTTCTGATGCGGCTTTCACATCGCTCCAGGACTTGAGTGTGATGGTCACATGCTCTGCAAGATGGCCCACCTTTGAGGAGAACCTGAGAAGAGTCTGAAAATTTTTTCAACATTTCCAAAAAAACGAGAAGCATCTTTGGATGCTTTGGCAGCATCTGAAACCATGAGGTTCAGAGTATGTGCACCCCAAGGCACATAAAGAGTGCGTGTATTTTTTTTTCCAACAGCCTATCCTGCACACTTTTATTTTTGCCCTTCATATTTGCCCCATTGTCATATGATTGTCCCCTACAGTCCTGGAAAGGGATGTTTAATTCTTCAAGCTTCTTTAGAATCAGTGCAGAGAGGCCTAGACCAGTGGTTTCAGGAGCTAATAGAAACCCCAAGAAGTGCTCCTTAGTCGCTGGTGCTTTGCTGAGACTGACTGTGCGCACTACAACGGACATCTGCTCTTGGTGGCTTACATCTGGGGTGTAATCCAATATGATGGCATCATACTTTGATTCAATGATTTCTACTACAATATTTTCTAGTATCTTGTCACTGACACAGGATGTGAGTTGGTTTTGAATTGTTTTGCCCAAGTATGTGACATGTTGTGCTCCACTGTCAAAACTGTATTGAATTTGGTGAGGAGTTCAACTTCTTTTAAAAAGTTACCATTGTTATCCCGATGTAATTGATCAACCGATCCCCTGAGCACCAGATTCCTTTCTGCCAAGGACTGAATAATACTGCAGCGAATTCGAGGGGGTAGTCGGGGACTACCACTGCCGGGACATGAACCCGTATCTCCTGCACCGTGGGCAACAATGTTAACTAGTCGACTGAAGGGTCCGACCCGTTAGCCAAGTGCTAACGTGTCTACTTATAGGTGCACATTACACTACCACATTCCTTCGGGAAGTGCATCCCTACGCTTCAGCATATCAGCTCCCTATGCCCTCAGACCTCTGGGCGCACGTGCTTCCGATGGCCTCACGATGTCACCATCCCACCTCTGACACCAATGTAGTGAATTAGGGAGGCAGCCTGGGAACCGCCGCAGCTGGGACGCAAACACGTATCTCCTGCACCATGGGCGACAACGTTAACCAGTCGACTAAAGGGTTCGACTCTTTAGCCAAGGGCAAACGTGTCTACTTATCCGTGCATGTTACAATACAAATTAAGCGGTTGAGAACATCTCTCCAGTGGTTCTTTTCCACCTCGAAGAGGGACATTTCTGTTGCATCTATGGTTTTCCCCTTTGAAAGACGGCGTGCAAAATCCTTCCATTTGACCATGTTCTTGCAATGATCCAGGTTATTTTCATGTTGTTTCAGTAGTGCACCATGTTGACCCAATCCCTCTGTCCCTCTGTTATCCGTTTTGTGGACTTTTTGAGAACAATTTGCAGGAGAAGCAATAGACTTCATCATTGGTTTTTGAATATGTGAGCCAACTCCGCTTGATTTTTTTCCCCCGTTGATCAACTGTCTGTAGGTGTAGTGGTAGTGGAAACTTCGACCATCAGGTTTTTTAGGGAATGTGTAATTGATGTTTATGGGCAGTGGTCCTCTTCTTACCAAATCAGTCCTTTCTGCGTCAGACAGAACAGCTGACCAGTCAGCTGGGTCAGCTGGAGGAGCTTCATAGTATTGGCTGAATGTTGAGGGAGTAGAAACGATATTCATCCCAGAAGTAGAAGGACCTGTGGGAAAATTATAATTATAATGAGAAATATTAATGTCATAATATTTCACAGTAAACTGAGCAAATACAATGGCTGCTCTGCTGTTAACTTACCTGTCACATCAACTGAAGTTGAAACAGACAAGTCAGGGGATGTATGTGCAGGTAACGGCTCCTCCTCTGCAAGAACAGGTAACGGCTCCTCATCGGCAAGAGCAGGTAACGGCTCCTCATCAGCAAGATTTGGACACTGGTCCACACCTCCACAGGACGGACCTAAGATGAGAAAACAAACACAAAATCTGCCATGTTATAGATGCAACATTGATTTCAATAACCACAGAAGTATAAGGGCCTATAGGAAAACCAAATAAATCGTTAAAATAGAAAATATTCATCAGGAAAGTGCTCTTCACTTGCAGAGAAGGATTGACCTTAAAAAAAGAAAAAGAAAAAATACCCATGTCATATTAAAAGCTAATGTATCAACAATAGAAATATCTCACATGCTTGTCCATATTAATCTGGGGGAAATGACCCTTTGTTGACAACTCACCTACTGAACTGCCATCAGCTGAGGAAGCACTTTGGGCAGTATCAGGGGCAGATGTTGTTGCTGCTAAACCTAAATACTTCAACAGTGCTCCAGGGGAAATAGTTGATGGAACAGGATGAGTTTATTTTATTAACATAACTTATGGCAAACTCAGAATAACTCAGAGCAAATAATCAAAACAACACCCAAAACAACAAGTTATACCAACTACGTAAACTAGCTAATTGAGGTGTAATGATGTTGGAATATAACTGCAGACAGCAAAATGATAATGCACATAATGGAAGGCTGTTATCAGAAGCAAGT
This sequence comes from Lampris incognitus, assembly GCF_029633865.1. Taxonomy (NCBI): domain Eukaryota; kingdom Metazoa; phylum Chordata; class Actinopteri; order Lampriformes; family Lampridae; genus Lampris; species Lampris incognitus. Next base: position 46,576,410 of record NC_079216.1, read on the forward strand.
CTACGATACAGAAGTTCTATTTCATAATGGAACCATGCTAGTCACATACTAATGGGATATCATTCCACCTGGCACTGGGATAGGTCGAGGATCGAAGGATAGGCTATCCCATTAGTATGTGACTAAAAAGTGCCTTAGTTCATAAAACCATGGTTATGTAACTTTCGTTTCTATTCATTACAGAAAAAGTAGCCTAATCAGCAACAAGATGGATAAACCTTTTTGGGTGACATACTGTTGCGATGTACCTGCTTACAGTTACAATGTGCATGAACCTGACCCCAGCTCTGACATAGATCAGCGGAAATGATGAAATCAGTAGCATTTATTTGTCAGTCTGTTAACAACATGATATCAAAATATTTAGTTTTTGTTTTTTTGGTGATTACTACTGATATGATATATCACACACACAAATATATATTTATATATATATATATATATATATATATATATATCAACCTGTCATGTTTGACATTTCAAGTGCTTTTGGGGGCCCCTTGCTGGCATGGGGGCCCTAAGCGACTGCTTAGTTCGCTTATGCCTTGGGTCGGTGTGGGTTCCATTTCTGCTCGGGTACAACATCGACTCAGGGTCCTTCGACTACATATGACATCACGGATTATGTTGCTAGCTAGTGTTGTTTAACGCTAGCTTTATAGTTATTTAGCTATGTGTTTTTTACAATCCACATTGTCATAGAGTTGGTTAGTAAAGGTGCGAGGGCCGAAGGCCCGAGCTGCATCTAAGGAGTGAGGCCGCAGGCTCAGGACCCCCCTGACGAGCGAACAAGTAGATCAAGTACCGACACCGGCTCTGATAGGTTCTTTCATTTGCAATGAATGACTCCATCACACATACCTGAATCCCGACTTCTTAATTTTTCTTTTGGCAGTTTCGGATGCAATTTGGAGGGGGGCCTCAATAGTCTGAAAATTGTCCCATTGGACCGAAAACCCATATCTCTAACAGATGTGATCCCGAAAGCTAAAGCCCATTGCTCTGAAGGCCCGTTATTCTAAAAACACACATTCTCCCTGGAGTTTTTAGCCCTTAATATTGTAGTGTTTTTTGACGTGCAAATGCAAAGATACTGTAGTTAAAAACACCTTTGAGAATGTCATCTCTACTTCACCAGAAATATCAACTTCCTTGTACCTATCTCTGGCCAGTTCAGACCAGTGATTCGTAATGACACTGGACGGTGTCACACCGAAATCTGTGAGCCATCAGATTATGTGACCATTTAAAACATGTTAATTCAGACAGAATACGGCAGTCAGATCAATGTGGTTAAATATAGGCATAAAATTAGAAATGGTTAAGATTAGGCATTCTGTTGGAGATGGTTAATTTTTGAGGTGGGTTTGGTGTGGTTAAGATTTGGATTTGCATCTGTGGAGATGGCCGAAATAGCACATTTTAAAGGCAGGGACACATAATCTGACGCGTCACAGTTTTGGTGTGACACCGGCAGTCACTGAACTAACAACTCAGGGAGAGTGTGCTTTTTCAGAACAATGGGCCTTCGGAGCAATGGGCTTTTGTTTACGGCATAATGGGCTGTCGGACAAATGGCCTTTCAGTCCAATGGGACATTTTTCTGACAGTTGGGGCTTCGGAAAAATGGGCCGTTAGAAAAACGGCATGGCACTTTTTGGAGGCGCTATCGTGTCTACTTTTTTTTACCATCATATCGTACTTTAGAAGAATAACGATTGATTGGACAGTTGCTGCAGCACCTGTGCCAGTCAAATCCATATGATCTATCAATTGACATGAGGCCTCCCCTGGGTAAGAGAGATAATGGTTGGCTTGACATGATCCATCCATTGAGGAGGGGGACCCCTGTACTTGGTCAGAGCCATTGGTTGGCTTTATGACTCCCAGTGACTTTCTTTATTTAAAAAAAAAAAAGATTCACGGGGCCCTATGCAATTACATATTCAGTGTATAGGGCAGACCGCCTATGCACTATGCCATAGGTACCTATATGGTGGAGCACCACTGTCACCTCAATGCAAAAGAATGATACAAAAAATGACTGCTATCTTCTCTTAAATTATATCCCCTTCTAGGGCTTTAAATATTTCCAGTTTTCCTGTGTGCTGGCTACAGAGGCAGGAGCTGTCAGAGTCTCTCAGACTGGCTGGTGAACCAAGAAGACAAGTCAACTTCCGTAGCTAGCTGATTACCTGATGACCACTCACATGACATCAGAGTCTCATCATTCTTTCTGTGTCTCTGTTTGTCTTTGGCTGACATTTCCGTTCACTAGATGGGAAAAGTTCCTTCTCCTCTTTACCCAATTACTGAAGTACATTACATATAAAATGAAGTCCTTGCTTCTGGACCTTCATGTTCAAAGTAACTAACATTTTTGACAGCAGCCATTTTTAGAATATTCGCTGAAATTTTCCAGCCAGCACAACATTTGAAATGATGTCCACTTGAGTTGATAAAGTCTTGTAATGCCTCCAGGGGCAGGAAGAGAGGCAGACAGACAACGAAATACAAATACAGATGCAGTCTGAGAAAATGAAGGCTTACATTCAGACATGTCATGGGGGAGGCCTCCCCCTTTTCTTTAAGTCAAACTACGGTCATATTTTCCATGTTTTATGCTGGATACCCTGAAGCTGAAACAGGCTTAAATACCTTAAAGGGTAATTAAGGTATTTTTAAACCTAGGCCCTATTTCCCCATCATTTGTGTCTAAATGACTAATAGGGTTGGAATTGGTTCAGTATTGAGTGAGAACGCTTCAGCTGGCAGCCGCGAAATGGGCTTCAATGTAATCCGCCAGGGCAAGTGCGCCCGGCAAAGTACTAGGTCCACTAAAAGTCCTTGCTTTTGCCACTGACAGGCTCAGATTGTTATTATATAAGTGTCTGACAACATTACTGAAAAGGATCCCTACAGAGATAGTCCTTTTTCTTCACTTTTCGCTTCTTCTGATCTCTGTTTGTAATATCCCTTTACTGCTGCTACTATTTGTGCGCAGGGGCGTGGTTTCAAATGTTTACAAAAGAAGTCAAGCCGAATATTATTAAAGCTGACCATTCATTCAAATGCATTTTAGACTCCATCGCTCGCCGCCATTGACTTCATGCATGTGTTGCTCATTTGGGAATGATGACATCATGATCATCAACTCCAGGGACAGTGGTCTCAACCCTATCCATCTCCACATTCACTGACCGATGTGCATTGTACAGTTGGCATGGAGATTATTATTGATTGATGGTGGTTAAATCATCGATTCCTTGCCACATAAATTGCCTATTACGATTCGCAAAGCCAACTATACTGGGTGCAAAATCTTTATCAGATGCAATGGGAAAACTGATGTTATCGAGGCTGCCTGATCCCTCATTTCCTTTCTCTGCTGTTATCTCGAGAGAGATGTCGCTTTTCTGCCTAATTAAAATGCTTTTAAACGTGGGTATTATAGCCTTGATCAAATATCATTCATGCCTAATGACATTACCTCGACTCGGTCTGCAGCAGTGTCGTGCCAAGGTACTTACCCTCTGATAGGAAGTGTGCCCCTGACACTCCGAGGGTCATAGCATCAAAAGTAGGGGTCGTTTTATCATTCGATTCAGTAGATGCTGGGCATTTTTTATGTGTAGCATGTGTATGTTTGATTCACATTGTGGGGTTGAACATGGCAATATACAGCCAGCAAGTTTCTGCTGGAAAAGCCTGTTTTTGAAATGGCAGAGCCGCCATTACGAAGCCTGTCAGGGGAAAAAAACAGAGCTGCAATTGCTTCGACTCTGGCATCATTAGATTCAGCAGAAAACACTGAACATTTTGATGCATACCACTTCTATGTTTAAAAAAAAGTGGGAATGAAGACACCCATAAAGTGCTTGTTGTAGAGTAAGACGTTTCTGCGGGGCTCTGCTAGCAAGTGGTTCTTTAATTATATGTTCAATCCCACAATTTGAAGAAGAAAAAAAAAAGACACACAAATGTTATGCATAAAAAATGTTCAGCATTTTCTGCTGAAGAGAATGGTACCAGGGTCGAAGTAATATGACCTCTACTTTTGAGGCTATGACCGTCGGAGCAGCCAGGGGCACACTCCGAGGCTGTTTACACCTGGTATTAACAACCATGGACAGCTCTAAGTACAGGTGTGACTGCACCTAATGCGTCTTGAAATCCGATCGGTCAGACCACGTTTGGAGGTGGCCTGGGTCGCTTTTTGTCCACATCGCATTTGAATAAGCGCACGTGTCCCAGCCAGGCTGCATTGAAGGACCGCTTAACTGTGCGTAGGAAGAGGACAAAAGTTGACTAGCCTCCCCTTGGTTTAGTTTAACTTTTTTTTTTTTTTTGACCTTGTCTGTGATTTCTAATACACAACCGACCCACAACTGTGGAAGAGAGCCCACCCGCTTGCACACACTTTCAAGTTCAACTTCGGTTCAAGATCATTTATCTGAGCCTGAACCAACATGATCGGGTTGAGCCTTGACAGGGTTTGGTCGAGAATTTACAGTTGGGTTGCATGACTTCAGATTTTGTTTTAAAGTTGACAGTTATGTGATGACAATCGAGTCGACCTTGACTAATCGCCGATGACGTCATGAATAAACCCAAAGGAGAATGGGCTGCTTTGCAACAAGTGACAATCTGTACTAACACAATTTAATGCTGACAACAGACAGCTCATACACATAATTTACACAGAACAGAAACAAGTAGAAACAACAACAGGTTGCAACTCAGCTGCATCAATGTGTGCAACGACTCCCATTTAAGCGCAAAAAAAAAGAAAACACTGAAATGTTAGGAAAAACACTTGAGGAATAAAACAAAACTCAGGCAAGATCTAGCCTGTAAGCCTGCTCACTGTCATAGTCCTGCTCAGTCACAGTTTTTGTTTTTCGATCCTGGCTGTCGTAGTGGTGTTTAATAGTATTCCCCTGCATGTTGTAAGATGGGACACAACATGCAGTAGGTCTCTGAAGCCTTCTCCGTGTACTGCAGCTAAAGGTCTAATATCTTTGATGATGAAATTCACCAGCAAATGGGTGACTTGTAGCCTTCTTTTCTCTGTTACAGCTGAGCAAGTGAAGTCGCTAATTGAATGCTGCCAGGAGGATTTGGATCGTTCCTCAGCAGCTAGCATTAGCGGATGCCTTCTCAGATGAGAGGGCATGGCACTTGTCATTTTGTTGTATTTCAGGACGGACTTGCATATTTTTTCCAAGTGACATTAGTACAGGTTTAATCTTTAGCAAAGTATTTCCACACACTGAATGTACCACTACTGATTTGCTGTGATGACCTGCCACCAGGCTCCTCATTTGTTGTCTTCTCTGAGGCGCCATGTTGTTAATTCCATAATCACGTGATCAGTGACTAGTCGACATCAAGCTTAATGCGTCGCCACAGATGCAAAGACGTAAAGTCGACTAGTCTGTGCAACCCCTAGTTCTCACATTTACATTTCCCCACTTGAGGTTTAAAAATTAGTTCAAACTCTTGCTGTGTATTTTAAGCACAAAATGAAAGAACGCATACAATCGCAGCTCGATGCTGCTGATTCACTGTTAATTTCCCTAATAAGATTATTTGTCTATCTGGCGCAAACATGCATTTGCTACATCCATGCCATTGTAATAATGTGAAACTATTTACACACAATAGGCTATTTCTTAAGTGCAATATATCAGGTCAGGAGTCTGAAGGCTTTCAGACAGAGCCACATCATCATCATCATCGTTATCAGAATAATAATGTTTATTTACTCAGCACTTTGGAAAACCCTGTTGGGCGTCACAACAAATTCGAATGGGAATAGAAGAAAATACAGTTATGAGATGATTTATTGTATTTCTTTAAGAGCACTACAAATGTTGTGTGACACCATTATTTGGTAGAACAATTGACTAATAACTTACAAATGTGAAATGCGTCATACTAATTGAATGGCACATTAAAATCAGGTTCGAGTGAGCAAGGATGTCTCATTGTTAATATCCTGTTGCTTCGACTGCTCTCTCCTTTCTGTACATGTTTATTTATGTGATTGTGACACATGCCACGGGGAAGGTTTGAGATAAAGGCGAACATGATTTTGGGCGATTAACACAGGCTTTATTTTTTTAATCATGTCTTTCATTCGTTCGCTCACACGGGCCGGTAAGTTGTTCTCCTGCGAGCCACGCCCAGTCTCTCCTCCTGCTGCTGAGGCCACCCCCCCACACACACACACACCCACAGACCCACACCCACACCACCACCACCACCACAGTGATGTACGTGTTTATTGCATGTATAGTATAGTATCGCAGGGAAGTGAGCATGGGAAATCTGTGATAAATACTGTATCAATAACAAGTTTAAGGAAGTGTCTTTCAAGATATTGCATAGAATTTATCCGGTAAAGCTTGTGTTAGAAAGATTCAAACTAGATATTGATTTTGTGGACTAGAAAAAGGGGGTGTTACCCATCTATTCTTCCAACGTATATATGCAAGAATGCTCTGAATTGATGTAGCCAACTTTCTAAAAAAAGAGACTTAAGATGAATATTGAAATAGATATGTTTGATGTAATGCTCTATTTTAGTAAAGATAAGATTGGAAATATGCTGTATATCATCCAACTAGCTATTATTTTTGGAAAAATTCCATATTCATAAGAAAAAAATGGTCAGGAACCAAGCCAAATTTCCTGCACTTTATTAATGAATTTAAACAATATAGCACCATTTTATTCAATGTTAAAAAAAAGCTATTAAGACTTTGAAGTTACCAAGCAAATTTAATATGCTGCATATAATACAAACTCTGGCATTGTAAAATGTAATCTTTTTTTGATTATTTTTGTCTCCTTATTTTAGTTTTCATGCCTTTGTATATAAAAATGTGTTCCCTAAAGAATGAAAAAAAAAAAGAGATCCGATCACAAGTGGTCAGTCGAGACGCATGTGGAGACGCATTCTAATGCCAGATGTGAACTGACACTTAGAGCTGTCCACTTATGATCAGCTCACCCAAGACACATTAATTATAATACCAGGTCTAAGCAGCCTCCCACTCACGTTTCCACCGTTGTCTCCCTGTAACAACTCACCTCTCATGAGATTTCATTGCAAGACTTCTACTTGAGCAAGACCTCTGTTAGACACACGTCCATCTCTGTAGGGATCCTTTCTGTAATGTTGACAGACATATATAATAATAAAAGCCTTTCAGTGGCAAAAAAAAGCACTTTTAGTGGATGTACTTTGACGGGCATACTTGCCCCAGCGGATTACATTGCAGCCCATTTTGCAGCTGCCGGCAGAAGCGTTCTCGCTCAGCACTTGGCCAATTCCAAACAGTTTTGTCCCTATTGGTAATTTAGACACCAAATGATTGGAAAATAGGGACCAGGTTTAGAAATACCTTAATTACCCTTTAAGAAATGTGGTAGACCACACGTAATGCGTTCAATCAGTTTATTGTGAAGGAAATTAGTGGATGTAATAGTGTGAAAAAATGTATATGCGAATAAACATATAGGCAATATTGGTGGAGGTGGTATCTACATAAATTGTAAGTTCAGTTAACATTAATTATGTGTAATCAACAAGGTTTTTGTTTTTTTTTTGGGGGGGTTTTACAAATATTTCTTCATGTCCCTGGATATAGGTATTGATGCCTTCGATGTGTAGCATTTCATATATAAATATCATTCTGTATTTATATAGATGTTGTAGTTGTTTGGCATTTATAAATGTTTGCTTTGTCAGATGGTTGTCTTACGTCCTGTTTCTAAAAATAATGTTTTAATGAGGGTAAGTAGATCTAGCTGATGCTAGATCCCATGAAGTGGAGGCACAGAGGGGCCCATGATTAGCTAGTGGTTAAATTTAAGGTTATGATTAGAGAAATTTAGGGTTAAGATTAGATTGATTGTGTAATTTCAAACGCATTGCTGGTTGAATGGGCATGGAAACTTTACATCCCCTCTGCATCTTCATTTTGCGCAATCTAGCTTCAGCCATGTCCCAACCGGAAGGAAGAAATTTGAATTCCCTTCGAGTTACGTAATTGGATGGGAGCAGGAGATTTCTTTTTTTTTTTGGACAAAATCCAGCCCACCCACCCCCCTTAAAAATAATGCATATACATGTTTCTTGTTGCACAGAGGTTTATTTTTAATGCATTCTTGGCATACTGTTTAACAATTTATTTGTAGAGTTTGTAAGTAGTGCATACAGCACTTAATTTGTTTCTCTTGAACCACAACTTAGTTTATGAAACTCAAAAACCATTTTGTTTAACATTTTCTCGGATGCAATCTTTTGTCTGTTACACAGACACTCTTGAATTTCTCTTTGCCTACTTTCACTAATCTTACTGTGCTCTATAATAAGTAATTGGTTTAGAGAAATGTTTATACTCACTGCCAAATTTCCCCCCTCGTGTGCATGCTGAATCTGCTAACCAGGGTGCCTTCAATCACAGCCATTTCAGGGAGTAACAACATTTCAGCTGATTTCAGCTCTACTGTTCCCCAGGTAATGGGAAAGCTGAAGACGGATGCTGGAGCATCGCACAAACAAGGGGAGGCCGGGGGAGAAAATCTCCTCTGGAAGGCAAGCACATCAGTGCTATTGTTAGCACATAGCAGGAGATTAGCATTGATGGCTGTATGCAAGCTAGTAGGCTTGGCTGGGGTTCTGTATTGGATGCTAACCTAACCCACCCCTCCTGCCATTGCCAAGATGTTACAATTAGCCAGGATAGCTGCAGACATGATTGCTCACCCTGGTGGTATTGCAGTCAATTCATCTCCCATCATGCTAATATCCCTATTCTGGAGATCATTATCAATGTGATGAATACTTTGCCCCTTTTTGCCCAGTAGATTATACCTAGCTTGGAACAAGGAAATGCACAATCCAGTGTTCACCTCTTTGATTTCTAAGGGTAATAAGTCCACTTTAGGCAAAATTACTTTGAACTCAATCATCAGAACTGTACTGAGTCAGTTCAAATGTCTTGAAATACAGTCGGTACAGAGTTGTAGAGCAGAGCGCTGTAATATATTCTCCAAGTATGAGGAAGAAAAGCTACAGAAGCCACAGGACTGGTTTAGGGTTAACATGTCATTTTTTTAAAGAACTTAATCTATTTTCAACTGCTTTCCCTAAAACTAAAGTACACTAGCTTGAAGCATAGACATGCTGTGACAGCAAATCGTGTCGATTCTTTCAGTGTATAACATGATATATGTGGAACCATCTATGTGGACCTATGTAGATGCACTCACTCTGATGGCTTTTAAGAGTCTCTGACTGATTAGAGTGCATGATTAATTAGCAGACAGATTGCTAAATGGTGGTGAGCACAGTTTGATGTGCAGATGTAAGGAGTAAGGCCTCTGTGGAATACAATGTCCTCTATGCCACCTTCTCTCTCTCTTGCTATCTCTCTCTCCCTCTCCCTCTCTCTCTCCAACATCTTTCTTGCTCATCCTCTTTCTCCACATATTTCTTTGTTTTTCTATATTAAGCTCTTCTGGGTTAATCATTCCTAGAGGACGACAGCACCCCAGTGCTGCAACAGTTGCAACAAAACTGTGTGCAGTTGAATTGTTACACACTCATTTCCCCATGATTACAGACCCTTTATAAAGGATAACAGTGAGTCCTGCTGCCACATTGTCTTTAATACCAATGCACATCAAAGAGGCGAAGAGTTCCAACAGTATGTCTTGCTTTCTTCCCCGTTTCAGCAGGACCCTCTACACTTGACCTTATTCTTCCTTTATCCCACTCTTTGTATATCCTTTCGTTGTTGGTCTACTCAAGGGATTGATGATCTTGATGCTATTATACAGCATTCCCACACCCTTCCTCATGGACTGCCACCCTATTTTGCTCTGCTGTGTTGTGGGTCTTGTGGGAGGAGAGTGCTGTAATTCATTTGTTTGCATATGGGGATATGTCCAGCTCTGATGGATGGCTTTGGCTCTTGCAGGTCCTCGGTTGCCTCAGTTTTACACCAGAATTTGCTTTAAGTGTCTCAGAGGACCACATCCTCAAATAGAGATAGATAAATAAAACAACCCTCCACCCAGTAAACACACTACCACACACCCAGATACCACTAATACATGCCTACACACAAATGCAAATAATTACCCAAACATGCACAAACACTCCACAGACTCATTCCTGACCCCAGCACGAACATAATGATAATTATTTAAATTAAAAGATTTCCTTTATTTTCAAAAGGAGAAACCTCCAGGGTAGTCTTGTGTAATGCAATAAACAAAGTATTTTAATCTGCCTGCATGACTTGAAGTTGGTGGTAGCCTTTAATAGCTTCACCTCCTCCATTTTCAAATTAGTCAGCATGGTGACTCTTAATCAATTTGGCTATAAGCTGTGTGTGATGTGACTGCTAACATGCAGCCTCTCTCTCGCTTCCTCTTCCAGGTTTTGTTCTCAATCTTTCTGCCCTTCTCTGTCTAATATTCTCACACACAAACATTGTCAGGGTTTCCAGCTGAAGTTAAATCTCCGCCAGCTGAGTGCGTCCTTCAGCCAAGGTTTTGCTCATTTCCAGCTGAAGCTCAGTGATTTTATACACCGTTTTATTTAAGCAAAATATGGTTGAAAAACACCCATTTTTATGGTAAATTAGACATACTTTATATGTTATTTTGAAGTAACCCTTTTTTTAGTTATCTGGTAACTAAAAAAACATATCTTCAGCCATATCTTCTTCTAAAGGCAAACTGGCTTCTCTCAGGAGCCTCCTCATGCTTTTCTGTTTGTGTTCCGAAACTGTCACATAGTTGTGTATATGTGCATGCATGTGTTGTATATTTGTGTTTGTCTGTCTTTTTGTCTGTGTGTCAGGCCTCATTGCGCTCCTTCTCAACAGTTCATGACTAGATAGAAGTGTGAGTTTGACCTCTCTGACAGTGCATAAATACAGACGGAGCTATAAAAAGGACTTCTGTGTGCTGCTTGTTAGCTTTGAGTGTTCCAGCATCCTCTGTAATGGGATATGTGCTCAAGTTCAAGCTGAAACAAGCTCCTTCTCACAAGCAAATATGAAACAAGGCTGAGTGCTCTGCTGTTTTGATCCCTGCTTTTGACGCCAAAATATAACTTCACCACCCCTCGAGCTTCATCTTTGAAACGGCAAAGACGCGAGATGCCAATGACTCTACAGGGTGAATTACAGACTTGTAGCAAGGGGAATGTGATTCTTCAATTAATTTAATCTGTCTCTATTTCTCTCTTCTCACCCTCCCTCTCTTTCTCCCTTTGTTTCCGTCTCTCTTCCTGAATCATTTTCAAACCTGTTATAAAATGAGTATTACTTTTACTGCTTCCCGATCAGGAGCAGCGGTACAACAGCAGTGTAGTGTTGGCATGCTTGTTCTATTATTAAATCTGGATTATGCAAACCACAAAGTGACAACACCAGTGGTAATGATTCACTGTTATTCAATTGTATTACAGTTCGTTTTCAGCAAGGAATGAAGTCTATGGGCAGAGATTGGTGTCAGCAGAAACTGAATTTGAATTGTATTCATTTGAATTTGTGCTGCAGGAATTGAATTTGATGCAATTCAGTGGCTTGGGATTAGAACTATCTCCTCGCAATAAGATTTGAGTCCAGCCCATCCGTAAGGGGTTTTTATGTTCTCCCTGTGTTTTCACAAGTGGCCTGTGGGTACTGTGGTTTCCTCTCACAGTCCAAAGATGTGCATGCTAGGTGAATTGAAGTCTATAAATTGCCCATAGGTGTGAAAGAGTGTGTGTGGGGGGCCCTGCAAGGAACTGGCACTCTTTCCATGATGTCTCCCTGCCTTCTGTCCGTACATGCTGGGATTGGATCCAGCCCCCCACAAGCTTGAATTGGCTTAAACGGGTATAGAAAATAAATGGACGGATAGGAACTGAATATTAATTATATACATTTGTATTTACATCACCTAACATGACTATATATATATATGTCAATTTATGACAAGACAGCCAAGCTGCTTCCACCAATCTCTAGTAATGATACAGTCAGGATTGAGGATCCTGATGGATGGAGTATGAAAGCCGCTGTTCTTCAAGAAGTAGCTCCATGGTCATTCACTGTAAGGACGGAGGAAGGACAGATCTTCAGATGCAATCGTCGAAGTCTGCTCAAAACACAAGAACCAAATCCGTGACACCTCTGAAAACACCCAGTGGGACAAGAACCAAATCAAAACCGTGACACCTCAAAACAGTGACACATTGATATTCCGCTCCTCATTAGTTGAGCACTTATAACACCACCATTGACGGTTTCAGAAAAAAACACTATATACACATACACACACACACACACACACACACACACACACACATATATATATATATATATATATATATATATATATATATATATATATATAAAATAAAATCCAGTGAGTCAAGTAAATTCTCTATGAGACAGTATAAGCCTGTTTCATGCCATCAGCAATCATCATCAGCTGCATTGACAGCTGATGAGTGCGCGACACATGAAACAAGCTTGTACTGCTGTGTATTAAAAAAAAATTCCTACATCTATCTTGATATGTATATATATATATACAGTGGCTTGCAAAAGTATTCATACCCCTTGAACTTTTCCACATTTTGTCACGTTACGACCACAAACATAACTATATTTTATTGGAATTTTATGTGAAAGACCAACACAAAGTGGCACAGAACTGTGAAGTACAAAGAAAATTACACATGATTTAAAAACATTTTTACAAATAAAAAAATGAGAAGTGCGGTGTGCAAAAATATTCAGCCCCCTTTTCTCTGAGTGCAACCAATTGCCTTCAGAAGTTGCCTGATGATTGCTGAATGATCGAATGTTGACCTAATGACTAAATAGAGTCAACCTGTGTGTAATCTAATCTCAGTACAAATACAGCTGTTCTGTGACGGCCTCGGAGGTTTGTTAAGAGAATATTGGGGAGCAAACAGCATCATGAAGTCCAAGGAACACACCAGACATGTCAGGGATAAAGTTGTGGAGAGGTTTAAAGCAGGGTTAGGCTATAAAAAGAGTTCCCAAGCTTTGAACATCTCACGGAGCACTGTTCAATCCATCATCCGGAAATGGAAAGAGTATGGCACAACTGCAAACCTACCAAGACACGGCCGTCCACCTAAACTTACAGGTTGAACAAGGAGAGCGCTGATCAGAGATGCAGCCAAGAGGCCCATGGTGACTCTGGACTAACTGCAGAGATCCACAGCTCAGGTGGGAGAATCTGTCCAAAGGACAACTATTGGTCGTGCACTGCACAAATCTGGCCTTTATCGAAGAGTGGCAAGAAGAAAGCCATTGTTAAAAGAAAACCATAAGAAGTCCCGTTTGCAGTTTGCCAGAAGCCATGTGGGGGACACAGCAAACATGTGGAAGAAGGTGCTCTGGTCAGATGAGACCAAAATTTAACTTTTTGGTCTAAATGCAAAACGCTATGTGTGGCGGAAAACTGACACTGCACATCACTCTGAACACACCATCCCCACTGTCAAACATGGTGGTGGCAGCATCATGCTCTGGGGGTGCTTCTCTTCAGCAGGGACAGGGAAGATGGTCAGAGTTGATGGGAAGATGGATGGAGCCAAATACAGGGCAATCTTGGAAGAAAACCTGTTGGAGTCTGCAAAAGACTTGAGACTGGGGCGGAGGTTCACCTTCCAGCAGGACAACGACCCTAAACATAAAGCCAGGGCTGCAATGGAAAGGTTTGAAACAAAACATATTCATGTGTTAGAATGGCCCAGTCAAAGTCCAGACCTAAATCCAATTGAGAATCTGTGGCAAGATCTGAAAACTGCCGTTCACAAACGCTTTCCATCTAATCTGACTGAGCTTGAGCTATTTTGAAAGAAGAATGGGCAAAAATTTCAGTCTCTAGATGTGCAAAGCTGGTAGAGACATACCCCAAAACACTTGCAGCTGTAATTGCAGCAAAAGGTGGTTCCACAAAGTATTGACTCAGGGGGGCTGAATACTTTTGCACACCACACTTTTCGGTTTTTTTATTTGTAAAAATGTTTAAAATCATGTATAATTTTCTTTGTACTTCACAATTGTGTGCCACTTTGTGTTGGTCTTTCACATAAAATTCCAATAAAATATATTTATGTTTGTGGTCGAAACGTGACAGAATGTGAAAAAGTTCAAGGGGTATGAATACTTTTGCAAGCCACTGTATGTATGCATGTATATATATATATATATATATATATATATATATATATATTCCCCCTTATTTCTTTTTTTCTTTTTTTCCCCCGTTTTTCTCTGCCGATCTGGGGAGGGCTGCAGACTACCACATGCCTCCTCCGATACATATGGAGTTGCCAGCAGCTTCTTTTCACCTGACAGTGAGGAATTTCACCAGGGGGACGTAGCGTGGGTGAAGATCATGCTATTCCCCCTAGTTCCCCCTCCCCCCTGAACAGGCACCCCGACCGACCTGAGGGGGGCGCTAGTGCAGCGACCAGAACACATACCCACATCCGGCTTCCCATGCACCCGCAGTCACAGCCAATTGTGTCCGTAAGGACGCCCGACCAAGCTGGAGGTTACACGAGGATTCGAACCGGCAATCCCCATGTTGGTAGGCAACGGAATAGACCGCTATGTTATCCAGATGCCCCTTCCCCCTTTTTCTCCCCAATTGTGTCCAGCCAATTACCCCACTCTTCCGAGCCATCCTGATCTCTGCTCTACTCCCACTCCCACATTAACTTTAACCAAACCAAATGAACAACTAAAGACAAAAGTATGTTTCCATCCAAATGTTCGGCATTCCCCCCCCCTTTCTCCGCAATTGTATCCGGCCAATTACCCCACTCTTCCGAGCCATCCCAATCTCTGCTCTACCCCCTCTGCCAATCCGAGGAGGGCTGCAGACCACCACATGCCCCCTCCAATACATGTGGAGTTGCCAGCTGCTTCTTTTCACCTGACAGTGAGGAGTTTTGCCAGGAGGACGTAGCGTGAGGGAGGATCAGCTATTCCCCCCAGTTCCCCCACCCCCACAAACAGGTGCCCCGACCGACCAGAGGATTCGCTAATGCAGCGAGCAGGACACATCCCCACATCCGGCTTCTCACCCGCAGACACGGCCAACTGTGTCTGTAGGGACACCCGACCAAGCCGGAGCTAACACGGGGATTCGAACTGGCGATCCGGTGTTGGTATGCAACGGACTAGACCGCCGCACCACCCGGATGCCCCCTGCTTTGCAAATTTTGAGCAAATTTCCAAAACGTTGGCAAAAGAAAATGCAAGTCAATGTGTATTTCCATCAATTACTTTTGTGTGAATATTCTGAAGAACGCCTAATAAGATTACGTAATCAAAAGAGCATCAGCCAAACAAAATGAAGAGATGGCATATATAATTAATTGCTGTTGTAACAGTGGTCATAACAACTCTTTATCAGTTGTACATCACTACGTATGCAGCCTAGAGATGGCAAGGAGGACATGCTATGTCTTATTAGATGAGGTCTGAAATGACTTATTGCACCACAAGTCCATTATACGGCTTGAAACGCAAACTCACCAAGTGGTTTTCAGAAATAATTGTGCGAATAACCAACTTTGGGAAGCATGTGATTATTTACATCATCATTTATTTAAAAAATCTGTTTCCATCACGCTTTATTGTATTTTCTCTTTATCACCACCAAATTTCCACTGTAATCAACTGTCAAAACTTTTGGATGATATTGAGGCTTCTTTTCCAATTTTTGGCATTTCTAGTCAGGTTTACTTATGTGCAAATTCAAGTTGTGCCTTAAAACAAGTGGATTGATACCCACTTCATAAGGAAAGGGTCAGTATATAGTATCTCATCGCTGACTGGACACCTTGATGTCACTTTGGATGAACAGGAGTGGATGATAAGTGAGGTACTAGTAGCGACAGACAAAATAAACATTACAGCATTTAATTAGTCAAAACTACATTTGAGAAATCAATACAGCATTTGAAAAAACAACATAAACAATTTCAAAACCACAGACCACAAGTGCAAAATCACATTAGCTGAACCAAAATAAAATAAATAAATAAGAAATACAATAAAATAAAAAAACAAAAGAGAAAAATAGCTCCTGACTTTTGTTTGTACTATGTGCAATTGAATTTTGATATTGTAAATCTTTCTTGTTTGAACAGATTTAGACCCTTGCTTGTTTTGTACAACATGGGCAATACATGTTGGCTACTTCTCTTTGCCTGTCACTACTTGAACCTCACTTTCCTCTCACTCACTTCATTCCAACCAAAGTCACATTGAATATGCCCAAATCAGCAATTAGATGACTTGTACCTTACTTTACTTACTCTTCTTCATCCCTGGTGGGATATAAGGCTACGATGAGAATTCCCTACCACACTCAGTCCTTGGCAGCATGTTGTGCCTCTCCCCATGTCAGGTTGATCTTGGCCAGCTCTTCAGTCACTGTTTGACACCAGGTGGTTTTGGGCCTTCCAGGTTTTCTTTTCCCAGGTGAAGTCCATCGCAAGGCAACCCCAGGGGTTTAGTCCTCTTCCATCCTGAACACGTGGCCCAGCCATCTCATATGTCTATGTGTGATTTCCTTTGTGATGCTCCAGCTGCCAGTTTTATTGTAGAGTTGGTGGTTTGGATATTTTGTTTGGCCAAAACATGTTGCATATGTGTCAGAGGCATCCACTGTGGAAAACTTCTACCCTGCTCATGTCTGTTTTCACCACCGCCAACTTTCTGAGCAATACAGCAGAACAGATTTGATATTGCTGTTGTATAGGCACATCTTCATTTTAAGGCTGTACTGCTTGGATGGACAAATGGAATGAAGTTGGGAGAAGGCAACCTGGGCCTTCCCCAGCCTTGATTTAATGTATTTTTGGACCCCACTGTCCTTACTGATGAGGTTGCCTAGATGGGTGAAGTCATCTACAAACTCCAGTGGCTCCCCATTCACCATGATGAGTACTGACTGTGGGGATGGGTTTTACATACTACATCACTTATGTTTTGGAGGTGATGATGTTGAGTCCAGTCTGCCTGGTGAACTTTTCGAGCCTGTCAGTTTATGTCTGCATGTTTGAGTGGTTGCTGGAAAGAATAGTTAGATCTTTGGCAAACTTAAAATCTTCTAACTGAGAGAACAGTATCCACTGGATGCCTCTAGGTTTGTCCACTGTAGTGTTGGTTGTAATCCAGTATTTGGTGATGAAGAAGAGGATAGGAGAGATGATTCACCCCCGTCTCACTCCAGACTAAACAGGAATCCACTCAGAGAGGGTGTTGGCCAGGATGACACTGCATTCAAAGTGATCATAAAATGTTTTTATGGTTGTGGTTATCTTTAGTGGGATTCCACAAGAAGTATCTTCCGGAGATATTATCTGTGAAGACTGGCAAAGGCCCTCTGGAAGTAAACAAAGTTTATGTAGAGGTGTGTGTTCTATTCTAAACATTGTTCTAAGATGTTTTGTAGTGCAAATATTTGGTCCATACACCCTCTTCCCTTCCTGAAGCCTGCATGGTCCTGTCTAAGCCTGGTGTTGATTGCTGTCTTCATCCTGTTAAGGACCCTGCAGAACTCCATGCTAGGAATAGACAGAAGAGTGATTCCTCACCAGTTGTTGAAGTTATTGGTGTCACCTTTCTTGTGGATTTTGACAATTAGACCCTTGGACCAGTCTTCAGGGATGGTGTCACTGTTCCAAGTGTTTTGGAAGAGGTTGATCAAAATTCTTGTTGCTGTGGGAATGTCATGGATCATATCAATGCTGCATGCCATGCCACATTTTAGGGCCAGGATGGCTGTTCTGACCTCATCAAAGTCAGGGGGACTGGTGTTGATTTCCAGGACATCATCAGTTAGGATATCTGCAGGTTGTTTTGGTTCAGGGAGGTTGAGTATTTCCTGGACGTGTTGGACCCACCTAGCTGCTTCCTCATGCTCTGATGTACAGAGATAGCCATTTTTGTCCCTAACAGAGGTAGTTTGTCTTGTACATTTTCCACAGAGTTGCTTGGTAATCTTGTACACTGTGCCTAGGTTTCCATTGACTGCAGCCCTTTCGGCTTTACTAGCCATGTTTTCGACAAACACCCTCTTGTCTCTCCTAGTGCTCCTCTTCACCTCTCCATCCTTGTTCTTGAAGGATGTCTTGGCCTTCTCAATGAGTCATAGAGACTTGATATTGAGTAGATTTGCCTTCAGTTGTTTCCTCTCTTCTGCTAGGTGTTGGCTGATATCTATTCTTTGGCCCCTTTCTGTTTGAAACCCAGGACTTTTTGTACTGTGTCAGAGTATATCATCTTGATAGTGTCCCATTTACTGTTTATGGTGGGTTCTTCTATTTCAGAGACTGTATCTAGTATGCTGAAGCAACTTATAAGTTCCACAACAAACTCCTTGTTTTTCCTTGGATACTGGAGTTTTACGATGTCCAATTTCCACTTGCGCTTGCCTGGTGGGAGCTCCCTTTTCAACTTGACCTCGATGGTGGCAGGAATTAGGTAATGGCCGCCATAGTCATCTGCACCCCGGTAGGCTCTCACATCTTGTAGTGACCTGTGCCACTTACCATTGATGATAATGTGTTCTATTTGGTTGATAGTCCTACTATCCAGTGATTTCCATGTAAGTTTGTGATTGTTCTTGTTTGCGAAGATGGTCTTGCCATTTACCAAGGCATTGTTAATACAGAAACCAACAAGGTATTCACCATTGTCAGTTCTTTCACCACATTTGTTGGTGCCCATTGCTCTTTCATTGTTGGAATTGCCGGGTCTCACTTTGGCATTCATGTCGCCAGTTATCAGTCATGTTGAGGTACCTTGGAAACTGTTCTTTGTAGGTGTTCGTATCAATCCTCTTTATCTTCCTTTTCAGCCTCATTGGTTGGTGCATAACACTGCCAAGATGGTGAGTTTGCACAACTTTGAGTTGAGGCGCACTCTGATTAGCCATTCCCCTACTGTTTCCCATTCCAGCAAGGTTTTTGCTTTTTCCTGAGAGAATATAATGGCTACACCATGTGTGTGGGTGTTCTCATGGCCTGAATGAAGGAAGACTGATCCATCATTCAACACTTGGCACCCAGAGCCACTCCAGAGCCACTCAGTTATCCCCAGGATGACCAGGTGGTATCTCTTCATCTCAGTGAGGACTTGTGCTGTCTTGGAGGTTTCATACATGGTTTGAGCATGGCTAGGCCAATTTCACAATTTCAACAGGAAACAAATGGACGTAGAAGTCTAAACAAGGTCTAGTGTTCGGGTTGGGGATGAGTTGTTGTCTCAAGTGAAGGAGTTTAAGTATCTCGAGGTCTTGTTCACGAGTGAGGGTAGGATGGAGTAGGCGATTGACAGGCGAATTGGTGAAGCATCAGCAGTAATGTGGACATTGTACCAGACCATAGTGGCGAAGAGGGAGCTGAGCTGGAAGGCAAAACTCTCAATTTACCAGTCGATCTTTGTTCCAACCCTCACCTTTGGTCATGAGCTTTGGGTAGTGACTGAAAGGGTGAGATCATAGATACAAACGGCTGAAATGAGTTTCCTCCATAGGGTGTCTGGGCTCAGAGTAGAGCCGCTGCTCCTTCATGTCGAAAGGAGCCAGTTGAGGTGGTTCAGGCATCTGAGTAGGATGCCTCCCTGGGTGCCTTCCTTTGGAAGTTTTCCAGGCACGTCCAACTGGGAGGAGACCCTGGGGTAGACCCAGAACTTGCTGGAGGAACTATATGTCCAACCTGGCCTGGGAATGCCTTGGGATCACCCAGGGGGAGCTCGAGGGCATTGCTGGGGAGAGGGATGCCTGGAGTGCTGTACTTAGCTTGCTGCCACTGCGTCTCTACCGCGGAGAAGTGGCAGATGATGAGATGAGATGAGATGAGATGAGATGAAATTATATGGATAATGACAAAAATGTGCTTTATAATAATGACAAAAATTAATTTCAAACCCTTACATTGCACTCAAAATTGAACAATACTCAATTATTGAGGTCAGGGGCATAATGAATCAGCACTGGGCCCTAATGCAAGATGGTCAAAGCGGGCGCTATAGTAATAGGTTGGATCACCATAGTGCACACCTCTAAACACAGATGAAGACATAACGGTGAGATTTTTAGGAGAGATGGCAGTGGGGTTTTTAACTAGATTGTTTAACACAATCTTTGAAAGTGAGAGGATACCTGAGGAGTGGAGAAGAAGCATGCTGGTACCGATTTTCAAGAACAAGGGCGATGTGCAACTACAGAGGAATAAAGTTGATCAGCCACAGCATGAAGATATGGGAAAGAGTAATAGAAGCTAGGTTAGGAGGAGAGGTGATGATTAGCGAGCAGCAGTATGGTTTCATGCCACGAAAGAGCACCACAGATGCAATGTTTGCTTTGAGAATGTGATCGAGAAGTATACAGAAGGCCAGAAAGAGTTACATTGTGTCTTTGTAGATTTAGAGAAAGCAAACAACAGGGTGCAGAGAGAGGAGGTGTGGTATTGTATGAGGAAGCCGGAAGTTGCAGAGAAGTATGTAGGAGTGGTGCAGGATATGTATGAGGGAAGTGTGACAATGGTGAGGTGTGCGGTTGGAATGACAGATGGGTTCAAGGTGGAGGTGGGATTACATCAAGGATCGGCTCTGAGCCCTTTCTTGTTTGCAATGGTGATGGACAGGTTGACAGACAAGATCAGGCAGGAGTCTCCACGGATGATGATGTCCGCGGATGACATTGTGATCTGTAGTGAGAGTAGGGTGCAGGTTGAGGAGAGCCTGGAGAGGTGGAGGTATGAACTGGAGAGAAGAGGAATGAAAGTCAGTAGGAGCAAGACGGAATACCTATGCATGAATGAGAGGGAGGACAGTGGAATGGTCAGGATGCAAGGAGTAGAGGTGACAAAGGCATATGAGTTTAAATACATGGGGTCAACTGTCCAAAGTTACGGGGAATGCAGGAGAGAGGTGAAGAAGAGAGTGCAGACAGGGTGGAGTGGGTGGAGAAGAGTGTCAGGAGTGATTTGTGACAGAAGGGTACCAGCAAGAGTTAAACGGAAGGTTTACAAGATGCTTGTGAGACCAGCTATGTTATATGGTTTGGAGACAGTGGCACTGACGAAAATACAAGAGGCAGAGCTGGAGGTGGCAGAGTTGAAGATGCTAAGATTTTCACTGAGAGTGATGAAGAAGGACAGGATTAGGAACAATTATATTAGAGGGACCGCTCAAGTTGGACGGTTTGGAGACAAAGCAAGAGAGGCAAGATTGAGATGGTTTGGACATGTGCAGAGGAGAGATGCTGGGTCTATTGGGAGAAGGATGCTGAAGATGGAGCTGCCAGGGAAGAGGAAAAGAGGAAGGCCAAAGAGGAGGTTTATGGATGTGGTGAGGGAGGACATGCAAATTTAGTCAATAATGACATAAAAAACAAAATGTTTCCCCTCTGTCATAAGTTCTTTGACTTTTCTGACATATACATTTGACTGAAAGACGAACTGGCTGGTAAGAGAAAGCCCCCCCCCCCCACCAAGTCACAGTTTTATCATTCTCTGCATGGGGTATGACATTTTTAAATGTTGCAATAATATGGCAAATTACAACAAAGTATCAAGTGTCGAGATTTATTGGTCATCTCATTTAAGAGCTCTCTCTCTCTCTCTCTCTCTCTCTCTCTCTACTCTATATATATATATATATATATATATATATATATAAGCTGGAGGTGGCAGAGTTGAAGATACTAAGATTTTCACTGGGAGTGACGAAGAAGGACAGGAATAGGAATGATTATATTAGAGGGACCGCTCAAGTTGGATGGTTTGGAGACAAAGCAAGAGGGGCAAGATTGAGATGGCTTGGACATGTGTGGAGGAGAGATGCTGGGTATATTGGGAGAAAGATGTTGACTATGGAGCTGCCAGGGAAGAGGAAAAGAGGAGGGCCAAAGAGGAGGTTTATGGATGTGGTGAGGGAAGACATGCAGGTGGCTGGTGTGACAGAGGAAGATGCAGAAGACAGGAAGAAATAAAAACGGATGATCCGCTGTGGCGACCCCTAACAGGAGCAGCCAAAAGTAGTAGCAGTTTATTTATTGTGTTTCATAGTTTATAGCTTGCTATAGACTGCTTTATGTAAAAACCATAATGGAGAATGCCTTTTTGTGGGTATATATGGCTCGCTCCACAGGCCCATTCACCTCTGTGGGTGGGGCCCAGTGCAGCCGAGCTGCCTGCCCTGGCCATATTTGACCATATAGGGCGGGCCCCAAATCATCGCAGGCCCCTATGCTGCTGCATACCCTGCATATATGGTAGTTACACCCGTGATCGAGGTAAAGAAATCCCAAAAAGTTGAACCAGTTCATCTGGACACAAAGTTTAGTGGGAGAAACGTTTCATCACTTATCTAGGTGACTCCGTTAGTCTCAGCTGACTGCAGGTATCCCTGACATTTTAAACAGCACATTTGTATAACGACCAAAACCAGCAATCGCTTTCATATGCAAATGACATGGCCATCAATTAGAATGACCATGTGTACTATTCACAGAGGACTGGGGAATAGTTGCAATCACAGCATTATAAAATGGTGGCAGATCCAGTTAGTGGTTATAACAGAAAGGTGATAGATTGTGTGAAGCTGTTAGAACAGGACAATATTATTGACATAATTTTGTACCATAGATTATACCGAGAGGAAGCTACACTTAGTCTGTATGGTCTACCTAAAATACATAAATGTGATGTGCCATTACAGCCAAGTGTTCATATGATTGGCTCAGTGACCTATAACATCTCTAAGTTTCTCGCACCTTTTCTTAACCTGTTAGGCTATGGGTTCCGCAGTCTGACCTATAGTGGCTAACTTGTATATGGAGGAAGCTTAAAAGAGGGCTCTGATGTCCTATCCAGGGACACCACCTAGCCATTGGTTCGGATTTGTGGCTGACACCTGGGTTAAAATTAAATTTCAGGATGTACCACATTTCACTGACCACATTAACTCGGTGGACAACCACATGAAGTTCACCAGGGAGGATGTGAAAAATGGCAGGTTAGCCTTCCTAGACTGTGAAATTTCTATTGATGAAGGGGAGGAATTTGAAAGTAAACCAACACATACTGATCAGTACTTACGGGTTGACTCTCATCATAAACTGGAGCACAAACTAGGTGTCATTGGGGTGCTACTCCACCAAGCTGATGATGTCCCAACAGACACAGTGGCTGGGGAAGGGAAGCCATCCCATATTAAATAGGCCCTGGTTTTGTGTGGTTATCCTAACTGGGCATTTGTCACAGCCAGGAAGATGCCCAAACAGTGTACCAGCTGATCAAAGAGAGAAGGACAACAGCTGCCTAAGCATAAACCAGTGGTGATTCCGTATGTGACGGGAGTGTTGGAATAGTTGAGACCCATATTTTCCAAAAACTGCGTATCAGTTGCTTTCAAACCCCAAAACACACTGTGCCAGAAGTTGGTCCACCTCAAGCATCAGGTTCCCCAGAACAAAGAGAGCAATATAGTGTATGCTGTTAAGTGCCCAGAGGATTGCTGTGACTTGTACATCGGGGAAACCAAACGGACTCTGACGAAGTGGATGGCACAGCACAGAAGAGCTAACACGTCAGGCCAGGACTCCGTGGTCTACACTCACCTATAGACCAGTCGCCAGTCTTTCAGGGAGGAATGCTGGTTTGAAACCAATCACCGGTTTCAGTTGTTATGCAACTGTGCTGTTTATAAGGTTGGGGATACCTGCAGTGAGCACAGACTGACTAAGTCACTTCAATGATTGATGAAACCTTTCTCCCACTAAACTTTGTTTCCAGATGAACAGATTCAACTTTTTGGGTTGAATTCATACAGTCTATATATTTCAATTTCACTTTCTGTTGGCATTAATCTGGCTATAGAAGTCGTGGCTATATGTTTCTTTATGGATGTGCATGCGATTAATTGCTCATATGAATGTGTACATACACATCAACACACAGTCTACAGTGGATGGTAAGTTTTTTTTTTTTTAGTTTGGGTTGGATACAGACCTAATTTCTTGTTTGGCCTGCCCTACTGCATGTTTTATAACACATAGGACTAGCACATTAATTGTTAGTGTCTGTTTTTGTTTTGTTTTTTGTATCCCCCTCCCTTTTTCTCCCCAATTGTATCCGGCCAATTACCCCACTCTTGTGAGCCGCCCAGGGCACTGTGCCACCCCCTCTGCTGATCCGGGGAGGACTGCAGACTACCACATGCCTCCTCAGATACATGTGGATTCACCAGCCACTTCTTTTCACCTGAGAGTGAGGAGTTTCGCCAGGGGGACGTAGCACATGGGAGAATCATGCTGTTCCCCTCGCCCCCCTCCCCAACAGGCGCCCTGACCGACCAGAGGAGGTACTAGTGCAGTGACCAGGGTACATACTCCCATCCGGCTTCTCACCCACAGACACAGCCAATTGTGTCTGTAGGGACGCCCAGGTAAGCTGGTGCTAACACGGGGATTTGAACCAGCGATTTCCCGTGTTGGTAGGCAATGGAATACACTGCTACGCCACTGGGAATGTTAGTGTCTGTTTACCTGAAGAATGGGAAACGTGAAAATGGCTGAGTGGGCTTTGAATTCTCTGGAACATGTAGAGAACAGGAAGGCATTTGTTATGCTGGGAATGGTAGGCATCTAATATTAAGAGAAGAGTTTTGTATCAGCAAGTGGTTTTCATTGATTCTCTGTGAGTTACCTTAACTTTTGTGACAACGAAATGAGAGTTTAGAGTTTCCACTGACATTCAAAATTGTAACATTATCCAATTCAGTGCAAGATGAATAACGTTAAATGTTCACCCAACACCAGTATCAGCAACCTAAATGCAAGTTTACCTCAATAACATTCAGTAAGAACTGTTCGCAAAATCTCTGTCCCTCCTTCAGGCATTTCTCTTCTGATTGAGACACATGGAGCTCAGAAATCAGCTGAAATCAGCATCTGGGTAGTGTAGCGGTCTATTCCATTGCCTATCAACACAGGGATCACCGGTTCGAATCCCTGTGTTACCTCCGGCTTGGTCGGGAGTCCCTACAGACACAATTGGCTGTGTCTGCAGGTGGAAACCAGATGTGTGTATGTGTCCTGGTCACTGCACTAGCGCCTCATCTGGTCGATCGGGGCGCCGGTTCAGGAGGGAAGGGGAACTGGGGAAATAGTGTGATCCTCCCATGCACTACGTCCTCCTGGCGAAACTCCTCACTGTCAGATGAAAAGAGGCGGCTGGCGACTCCACATGTATCAGAGGAGGCATGTGGTAGTCTGCAGCCCTCCCCAGATTGGCAGAGGGGATGGAGCAGCGACCAGGATGGCTCAAAGAGTGGGGTAATTACAATTGGGGAGAAGAAAAAAAAAGAAATCAGCAAAAATCATAAATGTCCTTTTTGTCTGTGACTACAGGACCTCTCCAGGACTTTAAGCATGTGATTGTGCACACACACACACACACACACACACACACACACACACACACACACACACACACACACACACACACAAGCGCACACGCAGGCACACCAACACACAGACCTCATGGGGAGAACCCCAGTCTTAGTTATCATGTTTAATTTGTTTCCCACTGAGTCTAGTGTTTTTAGAGGAACTATCAAAGCAGTTGGATCTGCTCTGATACATATGTATGCTAACCAAGTCAAGAACAACAGCAAAAAATAAAGGGGGTGAGTAAGCACCAACAAAAGGACTTTACAACCGTGACTTGCTGTCAGCTGTTTACTCCATATCCATTCTCATTACATTATTTCATTTCATTCAAAAGTGTTAGAGTATCACTCTATTAGTGGTATAACCTCTCTTACGCACCAGTCACGTGGTGTGAATAATTAGAGGCTTTTGCTAAGATGTGGCAAAAGCCTCATCTGGATGGAATGGAGGTGTGTAGTGTGGTGTGCAATGACAGATGGAAAACAAAAGTAGGCTTGTATGAAACCTGAGCAGTAAAATTTGATGATAAGCCTGCACTTGGTTTGCTGTTTTATGCGTCCGCGGAGCCTTGGAAAACACCGCTGGCCCCAGCTTGTGTGTGGGTACACGACCAAGCAGATGGCGGCCTTGAAGTCGAAGTTCATTGCTTTTTGATTGCATTTTTTTTTATTAATCGTGCTATTTACTTTGGCATGACAGGGACCAAAGATAGCGTGCGCTTTAGAATCTGATCAATGCAGGTTTTTCCTGAGCCCTGCATCTTCAGCATTCTCCCTCTCTTACCGGTGAAGTTAACTAGGTGGATTATGCAGTGCATACAAAGACAGTCGGAGAAGGAGGAACGCGAAGTGAGAGACAGAGAAGAGAGAGAAAATAAGAGGAAGGCTTTTGTGCGAGGTGCGCAAATTTGATTTCCTCTATGCGCTTTGTTAGCCCATGGCTTTTGAGAGCCAGTGAATGTAGAGCCCATTTTCTGGTTACTGTTGTGAGGGAGATTAGCAGAGGCTGGGCCTGTTTCTATTTGAGGAATAATGGGGAATATGTCTCTATTCAAGCCCTACGCTACTCTTGCAGTGGTTCTCTATTAGGCTCCCTCTTCGCTTTCTGATTTATTCTCTCTCATTCAATTCCTCCCTTTCTCTCCACGGCAATGTGAAGCCATGGTATGGTTCCCTCCCCCTTACACTTTACTTTCATGTGCAAAAGGCAATGGCAGGGAGAGATGGTCTCCGTTGTGGCTAGTGCTGGGTAATCTGGCCGAAATTGTTACCACAATAAAACATTTCAGACATTAACGATGCTTACCTCAATATTTACAATATGTTCTATTAAAGTATTTACTGTTAATGTTGAGTTTAATGGGATAGATGTGGTCCTGAATGACAAATTAATAGTTGAAATTAAAAGTATCCAATGGAGTTTTCCTTGAAGCAAACACTGAGTTTTGCTTTCCGTCAAAGTTTTTCACCAAAATACATTGTGTGTGTTCTTGAGGCCTAACAAGCACGCTGAATGTATTTCCTACTTTATAAAACATTTGTAAAGCAAATGGGATGTTTTGAAAGTTGCATTGTCTACACTGAAATATTTCTCTTCTTCTGTTTTATTTGGTAGATATGGTGCGTAACAGCCACCAGTTGTCAAATTGCCTCACGGATGTTTACGCAATCTCTTTCTCTCTTCAGTCTTTGTTATAATCGGGCTTACATTTCTTTGCCTTGACTGCAGCTGCTTTGCTTACTCCAGTTATCAGTTTGTTGTGTTCCTCTTCTTTTTCTTCTCCTTTGTGTTTTGTGTCTGCAGAAATGCGTAGTAATAATAGTCTTTAACTGTCAACTGGCAGTGAATATTTTTCTTGTCCTATTTACAAAATGCCAAATACAAATGATCAGTGGATATAAATTACTGTATTGACTTATTTGTGTGCATTTCGAAATCAAGTAACATTTATTCGAGATAATTATTGACATAGTTGTTCAACAGTTGTGACATGGTTGTCGGATTGAGAAAGGGAATGGTGTAAAAATGGTAGAGAGTAAAATTCCGGGGCACCACACTTTCGCCAGGTGAGAGTTTTGCATAGGTGTGTTGCTGCCAAGGATTACTTTACTGTGGAAGCAATGTCATCTTAATTACGTATGTGCCTGCTGAAACTCTCCTCTGACACAAGGCCCATATCCCTTCCTTGATGGGATGAAGCAGTGAGGAAGAAGAATGCAGTGCTGTTTTGTTCTGGTACCACACGTGCCCTTGCATACTTTCTGCTGCAGCCTCTTATTTTTAGCATCTTGACTTTTTGGTGGCTGTGGGGAACCTCCCAAATGACCTGCATGTAAGGACGCATTTGACACCTTTGCTCATTAAGAGAAATTGGGAGCAGCGAGGGTGGGTTTCACGGGCTCCCATGATGACATAAGCATGCCCAGAAGAGGCCACAGAGAAGCAGCTTTACTAAGGCTTATATAGCCATACTTATCAGCCTCCCAATAATTCACTCCCGTCCTGGTGGAGTAAAGATGTCAGCCATGCCATCCACATTGCCGCCTCACCCGAATAGAGGAATGGAATGATGAAAGGAAAACACGAGGGGATGGGGGGGAGGGACACGTGACTCCTTTAATGACTTTGGAGTGTGATGGGAATGCCAGTAATGAGGAGGGCTGGGATAAGAGGCAGTGTTTTCCACATAGACACAGAGAAAAACCTGGGAGGAGCCTGCAGAAGAACTCAGCTCAGTACAACTCACTGCAGTGCAGCTGAACAAATCCATGCAGAGCTCTGCAGACCACAGTCGTGTGGGATGAATCGAGTCTGACTGTGAGGCAGGCAAAGATGGCATCTAGAATGAGCAGCTCTTCTTCCCTTTGTTCTGCTCCCGGAGAGAGAGTGGCAGCTCTCTGGTGAAGATCAGAAAGGTGGGAGATGGAAAGTGAATGGGAGTGGGAGAAAGTGGGAGAAGAAGAGAGGGAGAGAGAGTGGCCCCAGGAGGGTACATCTCCAGTCAGTAATTCCGCTGGGGCTCTCCCCAGTGCTCTTCAGTTTCCATCTGTGGATGAAAAATAAATAACCTCTTCAGACCGCCTCCCTCTCGTCTCAGAGAAACAGAAAGAGCTTTCCCAAGAGCAGTGTTCACTTTCCATCTAGTTATCTCTCTGTCTCCCCTCTTTAACTCAATCTCTTTACACATGCCCCCACATACATAGACTCTCTGTCCATATGTAGTTTACTAGCAAATACTATTTATTGCCTGAGCATGCCAATCATGTACTACATGGAGATGTGAAATAGTTGTAAGTCAAGGGAGCACTTAAGAGAAAAATACATTCATTTTCTTCACATGCACCATAATCACACCCATGCCGCGTGCACATGCAAAGAACACACACACACACACACACACACACACACACACACACACACACACACACACCTTTACACAGTGCATGTTAATCCAAAAGTAAGCCTGAAATTGCCACATGTTTGTGCCCTTTAACACTCAATTGAGGGACAATGAATAAGTAGAAGGGTTTAATTTTTATTCTCTATCTGCCCTTCTGTCTTGCTCCTCTTTATCTCTTCCACCTTGAGCACATAAAGGGAAAAACACGTTTGGTTTTTAGCTACATTATTTTGCTTTGGCCGCTGTAATGTTAACAGCATGTGTGTAGATATAATTGATTCGTAGTGCCTTTGTAACACTGCTAACGCAATGGAGCATCCAGCCACTGTGCTGGCCCGGCTGGCAGAACATGGCAGCCTGTGCTGCCAGGCACTAAACCTTAAGGCTGGTCTGGCAAAACATTATTCCAGGGAACACTGTAAGGCTGATGGCCTTAGTCGAGATGGGGGGGACTCATAAGCAATGGTGCGTAGCAGGTACTCCTGCTATCTGATACTTTTCCAGGTTTGTCATGAAAAAAATGAGTAAAGGGAAATAAATCATGTCTCTCTTGTCTCCGACTGACCGTCTCGCTCACCTACCTTGTTTTTTATTTCTTACTCCTGCTCAATTTATGTAGCTAAAATTGATTATTCTTCATTATCAATTTCTGATTAAACAATGCCGATGTTTTTTTTGTTTTTTTTTATGGCTGACATCACAAAGAGAAAAATAATGGAATTCGAAGAAAAATCTAAACTTGAGGAGGACAGCCATCCATCCGTTATTCAAACCGCTTATCCTGCTCTCAGGGTCGCTGGAGCCTATCCCAGCAGTCATTAGGCAACAGGTGGAGAGACACCCTGGACAAGCCGCCAGGCCATCACAGAGCTGACCCCCCCACACACACACACACACACATACGGACAATTTAGTACGGCCGATTCACCTGACCTACATGTCTTTGGACTGTGGGAGGAAACCGGAGCACCCAGAGGAAACCCATGCAGACATGGGGAGAACATGCAAACTCCATACAGAGGATGACCTGGGATGACCCCCAAGGTTGGACTATCCCGGGGCTCGAACCCGGGACCTTCTTGCTGTGAGGCAACTGCCCTAACCACTGTGCCGCCAAGTAGGACGTGTTGGATAAAAATATATATAGAGGGTGAGATATAATTTTGCACAGTGGAATTAGCGATCCCTCATTTATTAAGCAATCAGACAAAACACACCATTAGGTTTTATTCTTGATGAAGACCATTTTGGTCAAAATGTTGCTAAATATACATGTCGGGAGCTCATTTCAATGTGCAAACAACTTCTTTACCTACCAACACAAACATAACAATGTTAACATCATCTTCAACTCAACAGTTTGACCAACACATTGTCATCCCGTGGCATCATATACTGTGACTTTTGACAAAACATGATATATTATTAGTCCATTATTAGACATGGAAGGTGCCCTTCAGCATAGAGCCGTTCTGTATAGAGATGTAGCAGGTGTTCCATAGACTCTGGTGTACATTTTCCACATACAGGAGAAGTATTGGTTAAGTTAAGGGTTAGTTGGTGGTTAACCTGTTGCCTCTCATACAGATACAGAAGTCGTCGTTAAGCCACCATGTCTCAAACAGATGGCGAAGGGAACCTTCTGCATCACATATCAATGCTTTGTAAGGACGCCACTATATGATGCTTCTGTGATGAAAATGGCTTGTATGACTTGTATTTTGACATCTTACTGCTTCTTGGAGAGCTCTAATTCTAATCGTAATACTTTGAAAAGTAGTCGTGGTTATGCAATTATCAAGTGAGCCTAAGAGACAGAAAAAAATATGCCTTTTTTTCATCTCTTGGCTCTGTGAATGCAGTCCACACACTCCTGCTTGCAGGTATGTGTACAGCCTATGTGTTTTCTTTCTTTCTTTCATTGTTATCTCTGTCTCTCTGTCAGTTTCACACCTGGCCCAACGTATTGTACACTACTTGTTTCCTTCAGCAGCCATGTCAGCATTTCCTTTTTTCACTCTTGCCAACACCTTCAATTTCTCCATACCTATAATTAACGCTCTGCTTAGTGCTGATGTCATAATCCCCTTAAGAAATCTAGTAAGGAGCCCAACAGGGGGCTTTTGCTGAGAAGGGCACCCTTCCTACAAGCTTAAGTGTTCGGTGGTTGCTGCCTGTCGACAAGGCGTGATTTTGCAGATGACGGTGAATCATGTCTGCATGGACTTTCAGAGGATTTGAAGAGGATTTTTTTTCTTTTTTTCTTGGAATGTGGTACACACATGCATGCGTTCATTAAGAGCCATCACTCTAGTCCAAATTTTGTCTAAAATATTCGCTTCACACTACTGAAGCTGAAAAAGATGTGAAAGCCAAGTGAAGGACAAAAGGCCTTTATTACAGAACACCAACATGGTACTTACACACACGACAGCATGCACTCACCATTGCACTCAGCTCAAATTGCTATAACAAGAGTTTTTGTCTTGACACAACTATTAAATACATCATGATGTTCAGCCTTTAACATCCAATAAACAGGGCTCCCAGAGTTTGTTCTTAACTACAGTGAGGTAAAGCAATTTCATCATAAGAGAGATCAGTAGTCTTGTTCTTGTCCGTGTTCTTCTTCTTCTTTTTCTTCTTCTTCCTACTCCTCCTCCTCCTTCAGTGTATTCCCTGTTTCTCAGGGGCTCAGCACCAGTGGCGGCCATTGTTAACTCGGGCCTTGACCGATCCAGTATGAAGCCACAACTAATCCGATACAGTCTTGTCAATCCACATACTGATTTGGCAATATTTTATGTCAGATAACCTGACACAACTACTAACCCTATGAACCCCCAGGGGCACAGGTAAAGCACTGGATGCCATCCCAGTATTCATGGATTTGCGCTCATGCCTGTTGCCACATAAGAGAGAGATTAGAGCAGGGGTAGCTAACCATGTGCCATGGAGAGCCATGTGTATGCAGGTTTTCATTCCAGCTGGACTCCACACCAGGTGATTTCACTGATTAGCAACCCTTCAACCAAAGAGGAAGAATGTATCAGTGAAATCACCTGGTGTGGAGTTGGGTTGGAATGAAAACCTGCATACACATGGCTCTCCATGGCACATGGTTAGCCACCACTGGATTAGAGTCTTATCTCATCTCATCATCAGCCACTTCTCCGGGGTCAGGTCACGGTAGCAGCAAGCTAAGTAGGACACTCCAGGTGTCCCTCTCCACAGCATCGCCTTTCAACTCCTCTTGGGGGATCCCCAAGGTGTTCCCAGACCAGATTGGACATGTACTCCCTCCAGCGAGTTCCGGGTCTACCCTGAGGTCTCCTCCCAGTTGGACATGCCTGGAAAACCTTCAAAGGAAGGCACCCAGGAGGCATCCTAATCAGATGCCTGAACACCTCAACTGGCTCTTTTCGACGTGAAGGAGTAGTGGCTCTATTCCAAGCTCCCTCTGGATGTCTGAGCTCCTCACCCTATTTCTAAGGCTGAGCCCAGACACGCTACAGATGAAACTCAATTCTCAATTCAGCTGCTTGTACACACGATCTCACCCTTTTGGTCACTACCCAAAGCTAATGACATCACCTTCAAGAGATTAGAGTGACTGGACAAAATAGCCAATCTTTGTATCAGATGGAAAAACGAATGGATCAGAAGGAAGATCGGAGAAGAGAACATCTGTGTATGAAAGAAACGTGGGACATGAGAGAGTGTTGCTTTAATTTGTAATCACTTTGTCATGCTTCCTCAATGGCAGAGCTCCAAACTGAGTCATCACAGCATTGTAACCCCCTTCAGCTACTGCAGTCATCCCTCTCTAAAATGCCTGAGACAGACACACACAATGATTAACTGTGACAACAACACTGGTTCTCTCCTCACTATCATTTCCCCTATCCATATGTCTCATGTTCATTTCCCCCACTTCATACAAATTGTACTCTATATTCCTTTTATTCTATTCACTACTGTCACCTGTTTCAAATTACTTTTAATTATCTTCCTTCTCTTATAATCTAACTCAAGTTTGCCTTATTATGTCTTTCAAGACTCGAAAAGCAAAAGGGCCTAACCAAATTGTGCTGGGCATTTTGTTTTGATTTTTCCTTGTCCTTCCTTTTTTGTCCCAATTGTACATGTTCAACTTCCTTGTACCTCTGCGGTCATTTTTGGGGGCTACTTGCAAATGTCTGTGATGTGTTATGACTTTTCCCAAATATTTGCGTTCTAAAGCTGTAAAGGTTTGTGTTTGTAAAATTTGAAAATGGGGAAAGTAAACAAAGGCTATTTTTGCAATTTTCTCACAAAGTGCCTCTGTTTGTGATTGAAAGCAAGGCATTTGGCAGTGATACCTAAGTGTAGCTGTCTTTCCCTCTCATTCTCCAGTTCACAATTGAAATCTTGAATAGACGCCATGTTTCACTGTTCCACTGAATTATTGGATCGAAACATACCTTCAAAACAAGAGTGAGATAAAGGATAATGATAGTTTTAGTGGCTGAATTATCTGGGCTGGAATTACTGAAAAGCCACACTAAATCTTTTGCATCTCATTTAAGATAAAGCCTCAAATCCATCTTAGCAGCAGGCATAGAGTAAACCCCAAGTAGACTTAGCTGTTGCAAAATCAAGTTAACTAATTAATGAGCAAGAATGAATTACTCTCCAGGTAAATCCTGACCTGAGAAAGTCACCCCCTGTCAGACTTTATGGGATCCCCTTTATGGGATGTTAAAATGTTGTGGATGAAAACTTTTGGAACTGTTTATTTTAATTAGAGTATGAGCGGGAGAAGGCAAGGGGACACCTGTGACTCCTCCAGTCAGTCTCAAGATTTAAACAAATCATCTGAGATGCATGTTTGGGGCTGCAATGGTTTCCAAAGTTTGGATTTAACCAACAATTGGTGCACAAATTAGAAGGCTGCCATCACATATTACTCTAACAAAAACAGCAGATCTGATTTTTATAATAAAATTAACACACACACACACACACACACACACACACACACACACACACACACACACACACACACACGAGATGTTCATTTTCTCAGTTAGGAAATTGAAAGCATTAATTTCCCCTTTACAGTACATGCCTATAGAATACTCAATGGCAGAAACAATAGAATTCACAACTACTTGTAACATAACTGGCAAGAGACATCACTTTTAATGGTGCCAAATGGTGCTGCTTGATTTTAAAGGGAGATTTCAAGTGTCTTTTCTAACACTAAGAGGTTCACTTTTAATAAACAATGTACACAACTATAAATGGGGCAGTGACATTTAGTCTGTTTATATGCAGCACTTTTTTGTTGATGTGTGTGTGTGTGTGTGTGTGTGTGTGTGTGTGTGTGTGTGTGTACAGATATGCCCACCTCATTACCCTACCATGCCATCGCCTTCCTATGTCTTCCAGTGTTCCTCTGAAGCTTTTGCCACACTTTCATAGAAGACAGACATTTCGAGAGAGCGATTTCATATTGGTAATTTACTCCTCTCTCCGGGGCTAAGCATGCAGCCCTCGGCTTTCATCTTCTCTGCTTCTCCTCAAACTACTTTTGCCTGACTTTTTTCTTTTGACTTCTTAGTTTTGGTATTGTGTCCTCTTTTTGCCTGTGAACAGTTCTCTCTCTCTCTCTCTCTCTCTCTCTCTCTCTCTCTCTCTCTCTCTCTCTCTCTCTCTCTCTCTCTCTCTCTCTCTCTCTCTCTCTCTCTCTCTCTCTCTCTCTCTCTCTCTCTCTCGTTCTCTGTCTTTATTGTGCCATCCTTCATGTTTTCTTCAGCTAAGCACCTTCATATGCTTATTTCATCTTTAATGTCAGTGTCTCTTTAAAAACAGATCATAATGTCTTCTTAAAATTTGCAGTTTTTGAAGTGACTCAACCAATTACCGGTCGTATCTTGACAGAACTCTCAGCTTGTATGTATGTATGTGTGTATATATATATATATATATATATATATATATACACTACCGTTCAAAAGTTTGGGATCACCCAAACAATTTTGTGTTTTCCATGAAAAGTCACACTTATTCACCACCATATGTTGTGAAATGAATAGAAAATAGAGTCAAGACATTGACAAGGTTAGAAATAATGATTTGTATTTGAAATAAGATTTTTTTTACATCAAACTTTGCTTTCGTCAAAGAATCCTCCATTTGCAGCAATTACAGCATTGCAGACCTTTGGCATTCTAGCTGTTAATTTGTTGAGGTAATCTGGAGAAATTGCACCCCACGCTTCCAGAAGCAGCTCCCACAAGTTGGATTGGTTGGATGGGCACTTCTTTGAGCAGATTGAGTTTCTGGAGCATCACATTTGTGGGGTCAATTAAACGCTCAAAATGGCCAGAAAAAGAGAACTTTCATCTGAAACTCGACAGTCTATTCTTGTTCTTAGAAATGAAGGCTATTCCATGCGAGAAATTGCTAAGAAATTGAAGATTTCCTACACCGGTGTGTACTACTCCCTTCAGAGGACAGCACAAACAGGCTCTAACCAGAGTAGAAAAAGAAGTGGGAGGCCGCGTTGCACAACTGAGCAAGAAGATAAGTACATTAGAGTCTCTAGTTTGAGAAACAGACGCCTCACAGGTCCCCAACTGGCATCTTCATTAAATAGTACCTGTTAGAGCCTGTTTGTGCTGTCCTCTGAAGGGAGTAGTACACACCGGTGTAGGAAATCTTCAATTTCTTAGCAATTTCTCGCATGGAATAGCCTTCATTTCTAAGAACAAGAATAGACTGTCGAGTTTCAGATGAAAGTTCTCTTTTTCTGGCCATTTTGAGCGTTTAATTGACCCCACAAATGTGATGCTCCAGAAACTCAATCTGCTCAAAGAAGTGCCCATCCAACCAATCCAACTTGTGGGAGCTGCTTCTGGAAGCGTGGGGTGCAATTTCTCCAGATTACCTCAACAAATTAACAGCTAGAATGCCAAAGGTCTGCAATGCTGTAATTGCTGCAAATGGAGGATTCTTTGACGAAAGCAAAGTTTGATGTAAAAAAAATCTTATTTCAAATACAAATCATTATTTCTAACCTTGTCAATGTCTTGACTCTATTTTCTATTCATTTCACAACATATGGTGGTGAATAAGTGTGACTTTTCATGGAAAACACAAAATTGTTTGGGTGATCCCAAACTTTTGAACGGTAGTGTATATATATATATATATATATATATATATATATATATATATATATATATATATATATATATATATATGTATATGTATATATATGTATATGTATATGTATATGTAATACAGTGAGTTACGTAAATTCTTTATTATGAGACAGTACAAGCCTGTTTCATGGCATATATATATATATATAGCGATTTTTTTTTTCAGAAACCATCAATGGTGTTGATAAAAGTGCTGAACAAATGAGGAGCGGAATATTGACAAATTGGCAGCTGATGAGTGCGCGACACACGAAACAAGCTTGTACTGTTATGTATTAAATGTTTTTCCTACATCTATCTTTTATATATATATATATATATATATATATATATATATATATATATAAATTGGTGTCAAAGTTATTTTTGTGATTAATTTAAAATATTTAACATGTTAAAAAAAATATGCTATTAATGCAGCTGAGTTTTGTTTACTTCCTGTGGCTGCTTTGCGAGTCTGTTTCACAGGCATATTGCCTGTAAGTGCTCTTTTTTCCCCTTTATTGTACAAAACACATGTACGTTATATTATGAACAAACAAAAACTGTTCATGCCAGGGGTACATACACAAAAGAACACAAAAAAAAATGAAAAAATAAATTTTTCTTCAAAATAAAGTGTTGTCAGTCAATAAGAAATTTATCAAAAACACAATTAGTTCTACTTTCCTTCTTGTTTTTAAGTCTTCTTATCGTAGTGCCATATTGGCGCAATTCTTGATGAAAATGTCCAAAATTTGGTTTGGAGTCCGTCCATGTCTTCTTCTGAATGTGGAATTTTCCCAATAATAAAATTAACTATGTAAAGAAAACAATATCTTTTTTTCTATCTCATTATCTTCAAGACATTTCTTTATCCTGAAAGTGGATTGTTTTTCCAGTTTTCCTTCTTTTATAATGCTGCACATCCACCCAAAATGTTCTGGTGTACATACAGTGATAAAATATATGACAGATTGTTTCTTCTTCTAGTTCACAAAAATTACAAGAATATTCAATATCAGTTTAAAATCTATCTTATGTCTTTGCTGGATAAGTATAATGCGTAATTTTAAAGGGGACCTCCTTAACTTCATTATTAAGACAAAATTTGTCCCCAACTAGCCAAATCTGCCAATTAAATTCTCCATAAAGAGAGGCCAAACTAATCTTCCTGGGGGTAGAGCTACAGCTTGTATGTGATTCCTGATGTATTTATTCGACCATTCATCCTTAGTAATATCACCTGGATATTCCTGGATGAATGAGAACATTCACAGACTAGTAATATCAACCTCTCCAAAAAATATACCAGTGCTGAATAGATCAGTCATTGAGCTCTCGGTTACTGAACCTCTAAGAACCTGCAGCACACCCCTTGGCACAGCATCAAAAACTACTACATACTCTTTTGGTGTAACTGGTAGCCTGAATTTAAAGAGAAATTCGCTATGCGTTAATAAGTGTCCATCAGCATTAAGAAGTGTTTAGTAAGTGCTCATTTGGTGACTGCGACATGACCTTCTGGTGACGTTCTTGTGGCGTCACAGCAATGATTTTAAGCGAATGTTACCATTTGGTCCCATGAATAACGTTGTCGCGACGATGTACCTTGGTTGGTTGAAGACATTATTTTTGGTACCATGAGTAACGTTCCTGTTGTGCGCTCTCCCTCCTGCTTGTCGGTGCATGGAGAGCTGTCTTTGTCACCTACTCCGCTCCTTGCTGGACTGTTACAGTGCGTAACCTTCGTGTCCACTTCCTCACAGCAGTAGACTTTATTTGTTCCCAGCCGTCATCCCTTCATGGAGAATATCAAATATTCTCCTATGCTGTGGCATTGGGGCGCATATGAGGGTTCTGTGATGAACACGTAATGAACACGCGATTAACGTCATGAAATCATGACATGTTAAATTCAACTGGCACTTGAACATGGGACACATTTTTTGTTGCTAATTATCATTTATAAAAGTGCATACAAGAAATTGTTTTCTAAGCCGATATCTAATTTTAATGGCCTTGATGGTTTTGAAATCCAACTGGCACTTTAGCATATAAGCCTGGGTTTTGTTATTATTTCTGTTAGTGCGTATAAGAAATATGCCTTTCAAGCTGATGGTCAAGTTTACTGGTCTTGATGGTTTTATTGGGAACATGTAGTTCACATGAGAGAATCTGTATTCAAAGTTAAACGATACTATTAATCAATAGTATTTGAATATGCTTCCTTTGTGTTGATGCTACATTAATTCCATTTCACATTTAAATATCCATTATTACAAGCTTCAGACTTAAGAAAGGTTACTTAATTTTTTATCTATCTATCTATCTATCTATCTATCTATCTATCTATCTATCTATCTATCTATCTATCTATCTATCTATCTATCTATCTATCTATCTATCTCTATATATATAAGAGAGAGAGAGAGAGAAAACTAACTAACAACAGGGGTGGAAACCACTGATGAGTCAAAGGTACACGTCCTCGGTAAAGAATAAAAGGTTATATAAGAGATATTGACTGGCCTTACCATGAACCATGAGTAAGTATTCTGTTTGGTACAGTATTTCATATTCCCATACCTAATATTCCCTGCCTTGTTTTTGTTTTAATCTCAATCAGTTTCTCTTTTCCCTATCTCTCCCTACATTCCGCTCAGAGAGCCTCACATCCTCCCAACATACCTCCGTCTCCCTTCCCTCTTTCAAATCTCTTTGGACTCTTAATGCTAATTCAATCAGGTACTTAATCAGACATATTAATTCCATATCTCCCATGACTGCTCTAATTCCATTCTGGAAAGGTGGTCTCTGTTGTCCCCAGTGAAGCAGAGACTAAACGCACGGTCACTGTAGTAGAAATACCTCCCTCCTCACCACGGCCATGTCTGTGACAACAGTTGCATCTCAACTCTAACATGTCGGGCACCACTGTGCTGTGCAGGTTCGATTCTAAACCATATTGCATTTTGCTGCTGTTATCTAGCTTTACAGTCATTGCAGTTTCCATAGATTACTAGACAGCTGTACTTTTTGTCATATTGAAAGGATTTTCACGAGGACTTGAAGACAGCTATGTTTTGTGTCTGGCTGAAAGAACTACAAACAGGGATCCTATTACAATAAGCAGACTTCCTCTTGCTCCACTTTGCCTTTTATTAAAAAAGAATATGTGACAGCTATGTCCACTGCTTCTCAATTATTTGGCTATGTGAGGCATAATGTTGCTGTATTTGTCAATATTACAAGGATGTCTGGTTTTCAGTGGTCCTGTGTATACAGTATAAGTCCATTATATAGACACATGCATGTCTGTGTGTTCACGCTTGGTGCACACATTTACATGATGATACACAGAAACTAACAGACCCCCACCCCATACACACATACAAATACAGCCCTCCATAATGTACCAGAAAAGCCTGTAAAGCTCTCACATTGTCGGCTCACAAATGATGTACATAGCAAGGAAGTGAATTAATTAAAATCATATTTAAGTCCAGATTTAGCTGCATTTTCATTTAATTACGGCGCAGATAATGTAATTGAGAGAATTACCAAATTATATTCCCTGTTCCAGATAATTGTATTGCATCCTAATGCCCGCTATAAAGTCCCTAATTTATTTTATCTTGTCACCATCATCTTCCCAGACGACTTTAATAGGAAATATGGTTTTAAATTCCTGTGCGAACTTGTATCATGTCAGTGCAGACTCTGGAGATTTCATGGATCGTTCAAAGCTTGTCGATATGATCTCTGTCGTAAGCAATATAGACGATGAAACAGACGTCATGTAGAATAAGATCACTTTCGATTAAAACGTCTTAACGCATAAGTCCTTAGGCATATGGAAAGATGGAATACTATACACTAATGTTGAGTGGCTGAAGTATTTTGTATTCTTTTGTTCTGTGTCTCGTTCTGGTTGTCCTGCTGTATTTCCTTGTTCTCTCATATGTTGGATTTTAATTGATACGTTTGAACCTCCAATGGGAACCAGTTTGTTCCGTCCCCATCCTTTACTACTTGCAACCACATGTGGGCAGTTGCTTATCTATCTATCTATCTTTCCATCTATCTATCTATCTCTCACTGCTCCTCTTCCTT
Organism: Lampris incognitus; assembly: GCF_029633865.1. Classification (NCBI taxonomy): domain Eukaryota; kingdom Metazoa; phylum Chordata; class Actinopteri; order Lampriformes; family Lampridae; genus Lampris; species Lampris incognitus. The sequence continues at coordinate 46,616,652 of NC_079216.1, forward strand.
GTGGCTGACTATCGGTGCGGTCACACAGCGACTTTGCCTGGCAGGAACCTTGGACCAGAGACAGATGGATTTACCACTGGATAATGACAAATGGCAGGCGCAGGCAAGCTGATTTCAGCACTTACTGCTCCTCTGGGACATCGCAACTGACTGTGTTCACCACACTGCAACCACACTGACCACCCCCATCCTAGATCTTAATTGAAGAAGTGGCTGTGCAGCCAACTGACTCAGCCTGACATGCGTTTCTGGTCGTTTCCAGCGGGTGATGTAGTGTGACCTGCAGGTCAGAATATGCTGTGAGCTTCAGCAGAGGGCCGAAGGAGGCACTGACATGAAGCTTGATTTGTTGGACTGCTTCTCTCGGAGAGGGGCACCTTGTGTCTGTGACTCCAGAGGTGATTAAAAAAAAAGCAAAACAAAAAAAAAAGGCTGTGTAGCTCCTTGGGATCCTGCAAACTCACACACTCGTGTGTAATGAGTGTGAGTGTGCAGCGACTAGGCAGAGACACAGAGACATGGGGGGGGGTTATTGGGCTGAAACTGACAGTAAAGATGGTGATATTGATTCGAAGGTTAGCGAGCAGAAAGATTATCATTCAACCAAGCACAACCAGTAAACAACTTATCAGCGGACTGGCTCTATCATCTAATATCAGTGACTCAGCCACAGATTGAGTGATATCATTCACACCTAATGGAGTAGGGGAACATGAAATGAATTTTGTGAAAATGATAAAAAAAAACTAATGTTGTAGACAAAATGTTGATGAAGTTTGTCATTACATAGTAGTTGTTATTTAAGCATCATTGCGTGATTTGGTATTACTTGTATGATTCCATGGAGTAGATTATAGGGCAATTCGAAAGATATGATCTTTGTACCGTGAAAAAAGTATATGGTTGTTAGGCCATCTGGGCGGTGTAACAGTCTATTCCATTGCCTACCAACATGGAGATCGCCGGTTTGAATCCTTGTGTTACCTCCACCTTGGTCAGGCATCCCTACAGACGACAATTGGCCGTGTCTGCAGGTGGGAAGCCAGATGTGGGTATGTGTCCTTGTCGCTGCACTTAGCACCTCCTTTAGTCGGTCAGGGCGTCTGTTCGGGGGAACTGGGGGGGGGGGGGGATAGCGTGATCCTCCCATGCGCTATGTCCCCCTGGTGAAACTCCTCTGTCAGGTGAAAAGGAGCAGCTGGCGACTCCACATGTATCGGAGGAGGCATGTGGTAGTCTGCAGCCCTCCCCCAGATCGCCAGAGGGGGTGGAGCAGCAACCAAGATGGCTTGGAAGAGTGGGATAATTGGCCGGATACAAATTTGGGAGAGAAAGGGTGGGGGGGGGGGGACCCACAAAACAAACAAAAAAAAAGTATATGGTTGTGATTAAACAAACCCCTGCTTGAACCTTTAATGGTTTAGGTTTTACACTTACGTTTTAAGTCTTGAACTGAGTATAGCACATTTCAAATAATAATGCATGCATGCAAGGACATCTCCTTGGTTTTGTACACTTGGACCGACAGCATGACTGACAGTGGTGACTATCATCAACATAATGGCCATAATTTTACAGCAATTTGCCACATATGTCATCATAAGTCACATCATCCCTGCCATTATGTTTGCACAGCATGACATTAAACCATCTGCCCTGGTGCTGTTTTGAATATGTAGACCTAGTAAATCATGGAGCTCCTTTTCTGTTTGTGAAACACCTAAACACATAGTACATGCTGATACAGATTCACACACACACTCACACACACACACACACACACACACACACACAATCACAGATACATGATCAAGCCTTCAAACAGAAATCTTACATATTGTTTATTATCTGTGTTACCACTCATATACAGCGAAACAGCAATGCTTAGATGTTCTTAGACACTGCCCTCATTTAAAACACGCCTTAGCCCAGGATAATGAATCAAATGTGTCCAAGCGACATCCATTTAACTGTCCAAACTCATTAGAAAACAGGCTTCCTTGATATATCTTGTTGGATTACTATAGCTTTATGTCAGAAAATCCCTTAACACTGAGGGTAAGAGGAAGATAAATCCAACTTGCTATTTATAGCCTCTCCAATGATATTTTGACCACATCTTCCACAAATCCTTACTTAGTACATACCACGTCAAGTACATAGAACTAATGTATTAAGACCACAGGTACTCATTCCAGTAGCAGTACCATTAACCAATGGCAGAATCAAAGTGAATAGTTTTGGGGGGGGGGGTTAGCGGGGGGGGATTTTCCCCCTTTTTCTCCCCAATTGTATCTGGCCAATTACCCCACTCTTCTGAACTATCCCTGTCACTGCTCCATCCCCCTCTACTGAGCCAGGGAGGGCTGCAGACTATCACATGCCTCCTCCGATACATGGGGAGTCGCCAGCTGCTTCTTTTCACCTGACAGTGAGGAGTTTCGCCAGGGGGACATAGCGCGTGGGAAGACCATGCTATCCCCCCCTCCAGTTCCCCCTCCCCCTGAACAGGCGCCCCGACCGACCAGAGGAACTACTAGTGCAGCATCCAGGACACATACCCACATCCGGTTTCCCACCCGCAGACATGGCCAATTGTGTCTGACCAAGCTGAAGGTATCACGGGGATTCGAACTGGATTAGAGCCTCATGTTGGTAGGCAACGGAATAGACCGCTACGCCACCCGAATGCCAGGGAACAGTATTTTAACCTGGCACTGTTCTTATATGAACATGTTTGGGTTTTTTTTTCACGTTGTGATATGTGTAGAAGTCCCAAACCAAATGAGGTTTGCGAGACTCCACTGGAAGTCTCAGGAATCAAGAGTTGCAGATCTCAACCTACTTTGAGCAGCCTGATGTCTCCTGGTAGTTACAGAAAAGAAGACTGCATCCAAGAAACACTGAGCAGAGAAGAAAGGAATTGCGCTCTGTGCGTCTTTTCTGTAATCATATCCATGAAAGGTCTTTTCCAGTGAGGCACAATCGGTGGTGCAGCACACCAGTGTCTGGGTAATGTATGCATGTTTGAACATGGATGCTCCTGATCTAAATAGAGAGAACATGCATCTTTAAATGTGCTGAGACACTGTCTCCCCATATGGTGTTGCTAATGTGATGATGCTGTGTTTTATATGCCGATGAACAAGAGTTAGGGTGGTAGTCTTTTTTTGAGGGGGGGTGGAATTGCACTATCTCAACAAATTGCACTTACGCGTTGTTTTTCATGCCGTCTCTGTTCAGTAACTGTATCTGTTATTTTAAGTCGTTCACACTGCCTACTCATTTTGCACCCTTTGCTGATTCATTTCTCACTAAGGTGCCTGCTTCGGTCTGCTAATGACCATGTTCTGTGTGGTGTCTCCTTGTTACGTATCCGTATAAGTTAAACAGTTAGTTCACTTCTTTACACTATGCTGTATCTAAAGAAATTGCTGCCGGCCCCTGTAAAGGCATTTTATTTTATTCCATTCCACCCCCCCCCACACACACACACACCCCACAAACACACACGCACACAGGACTGAAGAATATTTTACCGCCATTAGCTGGTGGTCGCGTGGCTATAATTGGAAACAAGTGCTCACTGGGCCATGCAGCATGAACGTGACAGAGATAGCAAAAACCCCAATCAGGATTACACATGGTCCCCTTATTTCAAAACAAAAGACGGGGTCAGGACTGGCCAGAACGGTCCCAAACAGTAATGTTGCAATAGCTCAAACACCCACTTATTTGCACTCTGTCCTTGCACAGCCCTAATGGGCAGGGAGATGGAGGGCTTCACCGCCGTGTGGTTTCGGCCCCACTAATTTATTCAGCAGTGCCCATGCTCTGGATTATGCGTGTTTCAGCATGTGCACATGCTTGTGTGTGTGTGTGTGGGTTTTTTTTTTTTTTAATAGCTGTGACTGTCCCCTTGGAGTCCCTGGAGACTGAACTCCATGTGACTTTAAGTCCCTCAGTAAGGTAGAGGTTCCTCAAAGGCGCACAAATATCAACGTCAGCAGAGAACAAGGGCCGAGGGAAAAGTGGAAATGAAACAGCTAATACGATGACCCAAAGATCATTTTGCATAGATAATGTATGAGTAAGGGTATTCTATGTAAAAGTCACAATTGATGAGTTTGCCAATGGGGGTAGTTATTCTATATTCTACACAAAAAAGGGTCAGATAGCCTACCACAATGTCAGTTCCCCATATTTGCAATGAAGCTCTACGTTTCTTATGAATATCTAGCGGGGGTGTACGACTGTACAGCGAGGCTGCCGTTTCACCACTATTGATGAGAACGCTTCTGTTTTATTCTCTTGCCTTGGCAGCAATTTACTTACCTCCGCCCAGAATCTCTTTAGCAAAATTTCATCAATGCTAATGCCCATCTCCAGCAGTCCCTGCCAAGCTTGGAGTCTATGAAATAAAGCGCCATCCATTCAGTTTATCAATGTAAACAGCTTTCGCTCTTTTTTTCTTTTTTGTTTAAGTGTAATTTTTCCTCTTGCATTTTCAGGAAAAGCCTTTAGCTGGAAGCAAGTGAATGTGAGGATGACCAGAACCCCTGGGAAGTGTGAATGAGTTGGCAGGTAAGAAATGACTAAGAAGGAACCAGCTAAAATCTGATCCCGGATCATCCGGCTCCTCTCAGTCTGAGTACCCTCCTCTTTTGGTGGAGAGCTGAGAAGTGCAGTTTTAGTTTGAAGCTTTCGTCGGGGAAAAAGGGACAGAGTCTTCATGCATGTATGCTTCTTAGCCACTTATCAATCGATAGTCTTGTTATATGACAGGGGAAAAATATGGTGACCGCTGTAATATGTAAGTGATAAGTTGTAATCCTTTCGGAGACACAAAAATAATTGCTTGCATGGTTCTTAGGTTAGAATGTGTTCAGCGAGGCCTGAGGCTTCAGAATTGAAACAAAACAACAACAACAACAATGTCAAAGACAATATAAAAAAAAAACGAACATCTTACAATACAGCCCCCCCCACAAACACACACACACACACACACACACACACACACACACACACACACACACACACACACACACACACACACACACACACACACACACACACACACACACACCTCCCCCAGATACTATTTTTTCCCCTCCTACTATGAGCTGCTTAGAATCACTGTTGCCAACGTGGCAACTTTGTCACTAGATTTGGAAACTTTTTAGATCCTCTTGGCAACTTAATACCTCGAAAGTGACTTGCGACAAAAGGCTCGACTGAGAGGGGGCTGCCATGAGCCTTCTTCTCCAGTCCCATAAGGATTATGTGGATCAATCTGTGAGCAGAGAAAATGATCCACATCATTGAGTGCTAAAAAAAAAAAGGTGTGACATGGTTATATGGTGAAAAAATATATAAAAAGAAATGCAAGCAAGCACTTGCTGGGATGCAATACCGGACCTTTGCATCTATGACACTGACTGCTAAATACCTTTAGTGAGTTGAACCTTTCAACTACCATGCGCCATCATTTTTTAATTCCAAAAAGGACTGATTGAATTGCAAAATTGTGACATTCTGTGAAAATTTCATAAACGAGATGTTTGACAGTTTTTGAAGGAGCTTCATTGTATTCAGAAAAAGAAATATCCACAACTCATTAACAACAATTCATTATTATAATTGATCTGATAAACTGCAAATTACTTCTTAACCTTCACGTGCACATAATCATTTTGAAATTTCATAGAAAAACTAATGTTTTTAAAACAATCGGAATGCATAATGCATAACACTGAAGTATGTCATTTCACTAGTCATCACATTTAGTTGTAATATTACCAAATAATGGCACATCAGGCAGGAGTCTCCGTGGACTATGGTGTTCGCACATGACATGATGATCTGTAGTGAGAGTAGGGTGCAGGTTGAGGGGACCCTGGAGAGGTGGAGGTATGCACTGGAGAGAAGAGGAATGAAAGTCAGTAGAAGCAAGACAGAATACATACTATACATATGTGTGAATGAGAGGGACGTCAGTGGAATGGTGACGATGCAAGGAGTAGAGGTGACAAGGGTGGATGAGTTTAAATACTTGGGGTCAACTGTCCAAAGAAACGGAGAGTGCGGAAGAGAGGTGAAGAAGAGAGTGCAGGCAGGGTGGAGTGGGTGGAGAAGCATGTCATTAGTGATTTGTGACAGAAGGGTACCAGCAAGAGTTAAAGGGAAGGTTTACAAGATGGTTGTGAGACCAGCTATGTTATATGGTTTGGAGACAGTGGCACTGACGAAAATACAAGAGGCAGAGCTGGAGGTGGCAGAGTTGAAGATGCTAAGATTTTCACTGAGAGTGATGAAGAAGGACAGGATTAGGAATGATTATATTAGAGGGACCGCTCAAGTTGGACGGTTTGGAGACAAAGCAAGAGAGGCAAGATTGAGATGGTTTGGACATGTGCAGAGGAGAGATGCTGGGTCTATTGGGAGAAGGATGCTGAAGATGGAGCTGCCAGGGAAGAGGAAAAGAGGAAGGCCAAAGAGGAGGTTTATGGATGTGGTGAGGGAGGACATGCAAATTTAGTCAATAATGACATAAAAAACAAAATGTTTCCCCTCTGTCATAAGTTCTTTGACTTTTCTGACATATACATTTGACTGAAAGACGAACTGGCTGGTAAGAGAAAGCTTCCCCCCCCCCCACCAAGTCACAGTTTTATCATTCTCTGCATGGGGTATGACATTTTTAAATGTTGCAATAATATGGCAAATTACAACAAAGTATCAAGTGTCGAGATTTATTGGTCACCTCATTTAAGAGCTCTCTCTCTCTCTCTCTCTCTCTCTCTCTCTCTCTCTCTCTCTCTCTCTCTCTCTCTCTATATATATATATATATATATATATATATATATATATATATATATATACACTACCGTTCAAAAGTTTGGGATCACCCAAACAATTTTGTGTTTTCCATGAAAAGTCACACTTATTCACCACCATATGTTGTGAAATGAATAGAAAATAGAGTCAAGACATTGACAAGGTTAGATATAATGATTTGTATTTGAAATAAGATTTTCTTTACATCAAACTTTGCTTTCGTCAAAGAATCCTCCATTTGCAGCAATTACAGCATTGCAGACCTTTGGCATTCTAGCTGTTAATTTGTTGAGGTAATCTGGAGAAATTGCACCCCACGCTTCCAGAAGCAACTCCCACAAGTTGGATTGGTTGGATGGGCACTTCTTGCGTACCATACGGTCAAGCTGCTCCCACAACAGCTCAATGGGGTTCAGATCTGGTGACTGCGCTGGCCACTCCATTACCGATAGAATACCAGCTGCCTGCTTCTGCTCTAAATAGTTCTTGCACAATTTGGAGGTGTGTTTAGGGTCATTGTCCTGTTGTAGGATGAAATTGGCTCCAATCAAGCGCTGTCCACTGGGTATGGCATGGCGTTGCAAAATGGAGTGATAGCCTTCCTTATTCAGAATCCCTTTTACCCTGTACAAATCTCCCACCTTACCAGCACCAAAGCAACCCCAGACCATCACATTACCTCCACCATGCTTAACAGATGGCGTCAGGCATTCTTCCAGCATCTTTTCATTTGTTCTGCGTCTCACAAACGTTCTTCTTTGTGATCCAAACACCTCAAACTTGGATTCATCCGTCCACAACACTTTTTTCCAGTCTTCCTCTGTCCAATGTCTGTGTTCTTTTGCCCATCTTAATCTTTTTCTTTTATTGGTCAGTCTCAGATATGGCTTTTTCTTTGCCACTCTGCCCTGAAGCCCAGAATCCCGCAGCCGCCTCTTCACTGTAGATGTTGACACTGGTGTTTTGCGGGTACTATTTAATGAAGATGCCAGTTGGGGACCTGTGAGGCGTCTGTTTCTCAAACTAGAGACTCTAATGTACTTATCTTCTTGCTCAGTTGTGCAACGCGGCCTCCCACTTCTTTTTCTACTCTGGTTAGAGCCTGTTTGTGCTGTCCTCTGAAGGGAGTAGTTCACACCGGTGTAGGAAATCTTCAATTTCTTAGCAATTTCTCGCATGGAATAGCCTTCATTTCTAAGAACAAGAATAGACTGTCGAGTTTCAGATGAAAGTTCTCTTTTTCTGGCCATTTTGAGCGTTTAATTGACCCCACAAATGTGATGCTCCAGAAACTCAATCTGCTCAAAGGAAGGTCAGTTTTGTAGCTTCTGTAACGAGCTAAACTGTTTTCAGATGTGTGAACATGATTGCACAAGGGTTTTCTAATCATCAATTAGCCTTCTGAGCCAATGAGCAAACACATTGTACCATTAGAACACTGGAGGGATAGTTGCTTGAAATGGGCCTCTATACACCTATGTAGATATTGCACCAAAAACCAGACATTTGCAGCTAGAATAGTCATTTACCACATTAGCAATGTATAGAGTGTATTTCTTTAAAGTTAAGACTAGTTTAAAGTTATCTTCATTGAACAGTACAGTGCTTTTCCTTCAAAAATATGGACATTTCAATGTGATCCCAAACTTTTGAACGGTAGTGTATATATATATATATTTTTTTTTTCCCCCCGAAACCGTCAATGGTGTTATAAGTGCTAAACTAATGAGGAGCAGAATATCAACACAGATACAGGGGAAAAAAAAGTTTTAATGCATTGCAGTACAGGCCTGTTTCGTGCATTGCACACTCATCAGCTGCTAATTATTATTATTATTATTGGCTTATCAAAAGTAAGTAACAGGTCATCATAGAATCAAATCATAAAGAATATGATTTGTAGGACAAGATGTCTGAGCCACTGCAGACCAGTCAGTCCTACAGCTCAGGGTCCAGTCGTTTAATACAGCAGATGAACGCCACATACTAAGTAGCTATGCCTGATTCCACAAAGTTACTGTATATTATACTTCAGGAATGACTTCGATGGATGAAGTTAAATCAATGAATGACATTTTAAAAAAGAAATTGTATTGCCCTGCAAAAGAATCAAACTATCAGGTTAAGTGAGGAAATCTGAGCTCTCTTTTAAAGCCTGACGGGCTTTTCACACCAAACACTAAACCCTCATCCCCTCGCCATCAAACCCATTATTTTTTTTTGTGATGCATAAATTAATTTGTGTTGCGCCGAGCTACAGTTCAACTAAGTTGAACTTTTGTGCTGAAGTAAAATTGTGTGCCAATAGAAAGGAGAAGGAAACACAAAGAGAGGGGCAAAAAAGAGAGAAGCAGAAATTATACAGAGATTCTGGGAGAAAAGAGGTTACATGGAAGTGTCTTTATGCGTGCTCAATAATCCAGGTAAGAAAATCACAAAAAATTGAATCATTTCATCTGGATACAATGTTTACTGAGAGAAACGTTTCATCACTCATCTAAGTGACCTCTTCAGTTTCAACTGTCTGTAGGTATCCCCACCCTTATAAACAACACAGTTGCATAACGACCGAAACCAACGTTCGGTTTCATATGCAAACTGCCGTGACCATTAACTAGTGTTACAATGGTCATGTGTACTAGTCACAGAGGATTGGGGGATGTTTGCAATCACAGCATTGTAAGAGGGAGACAGATGTACACTTATCCCCCCCCCCCCCCCAGTTCAGGGACAGTCATTCCCTCTTAACATAGATGGCCTCTTTGACTCCCCGCTCAAACCAGCGTTCCTCCCTATCAAGGATGTGCACACCCCCATCCTTGAAAGAGTGGCCACTGGCCTGTAGATGGATGTAGACCAGGGATAGGCAACATGGTCCAGAAAGGTCTGGTGTGGGTGCAGGTCTTTGTTCCAACCAAGGAGTTACACACCTGAGTCTACAAATCAAGGTCCTTAGCAAAGACTATTGGTTTACTAATAGAATCAGGTGTGTAACTGCTTGATTGGAACAAAGACCTGCACCCACACCGGACCTTTCTGGACCATGTTGCCTATGCCTGGTGTAGACTGTGGAGTCCTGGCCTGACGTGTTAGCTCTCTTGTGTTGTGTCATCCTCTTGGCCAGCGTCTGTTTAGTTTTCCACATTGAACAGGCTCTGGTTAAATGCTGTTATCCAATTGGGCGTTTGTCAAAGCCAGGAAGATTCCAACCAGTGCACCCGCCGATCGAAGAGAGGACAAGGACAACAGCTGCCTAAGCGTAAGCCAGTGGTGATTTCATGTGTGGCGGGAGTGTCAGAACAGTTGAGATGCATATTTTCCAAACACCACATCTCAGTTGCTTTCAAACCTCAAAACACACTGTCAGAAATTGGTCACCCCAAGGATCGGGTCCCCCGGCACAAACAGGGCAATATAGTGTACGCTGTTAAGTGCCATGCCATGACTTGTACATTGGGGAAACTAAATAGACGCTGGCCGAGAGGATGGCACAACACAGGAGAGCTAACGCATCAGGCCAGGAGTCCACAGTCTATACCCATCTACAGGCCAGTGGCCACTCTTTCAAGGATGAGGATGTGCACATCCTTGATAGGGAGGAATGCTGGTTTGAATGGGGAGTCAAAGAGGCCATCTATGTTAAGAGTGAATGACCATGTCTGAACCGGGAGGGGGGGAGAGGGGGGGGGGCTCAGAGTACATCTGTCAAGATTCAAGAGTCTTTATTTGTTACATCTCATTATACAAGTACAAGACAGTAAAATTATTGTGTTTCGGCTCCTCAGCACTGCAGCAACAATAGCAATAAAATAACAACAAAACAGTAATAATAATAAACATAAACAAATAATAATAGTAATAATAATAAACAAAAAAGCAGTAATAATAATAAATAGTGTGGGATGCATGTAAGGTAATGTGTGTGTGTGTGTGTGTGTATATGTGTGTGGGCTCAGCCTTAATAAATGTGCACATGTGTAGTTGTTTGCATATTTTTGTGTTTGTGTATGCCAAGCTACATCTGTGTGTGTGTGTGTGTGTGTGTGTGTGTGTGTGTGTGTGTGTGTGTGTGTGTGTGTGTGTGTGTGTGTGTGTGTGTGTATGTAAACTGATGAGCCACTGAAGACCATAGGTCAGTACCAGTGAGTCCGGCACCAGGCTTAATGTCTTTAATGTTCTTTGTCCAAAAGCCTGGTTGCCGGGTTCTGGAGCCTACTGGTCCAGGCTTTGAGGCTGTGGTACCGCTTGCCTGATGGTAGCAGCTGGAACAGTCCATAGCTGGGGTGGCTGGGGTCTTTGATAATCGTATGTACTTTGCTGACACAACGTCCATTGCATATGTCCTGGATGGAGGGAAACTCACATCCACTGATGTCCTGGGCCATCCGCACAACCCTCTGCAGTGTTTTGCGGTTGTGGGCGGTACACGTCCCATGACAGGCGGTGATGCATCCAGTCGGGATGCTCTCAGTTGTGCCTCTGTAGAAGGCCCGCAGAATCCTGGGCCCCATGCCGAACTTCTTCAGGTGAAAGAGGCGTTGCTGTACCTTTCTCACCACATGGCTGCTGTGTTCATCCCAGGTGAGGTCCTCGGTAATGTGGACACCGAGGAACTTGAAGCTCTTGACCCTCTCTACAGCAGTCCCGTTGATGGTGATGGGGTCCAGCCTGCCCCCTCTCTTCCTCTAGTCCACAATCAGCTCCTCGGTTTTGTTGACATTGAGAGAGGTTATTCTTCTGGCACCACTTTGTTAAACTGTTGACCTCTCTCCTGTATGCCGTCTCGTCATCGTTGATGATGAAGCCCATCACCGTCGTGTTGTCCGCAAACTTTATCACCAAGTAGGAGCTATGTGTGGCCATGCATTCATGGGTGTACAGGGAGTAGAGGAGGGGACTCAGGACGCCATCTTTCAATGCTGTGATTGCAACCACTCCCCGAATCCTCTGTGACTAGTACACATGGCCATTGTAACTCTAGTTAATGGTCATGTCAATTTGCATATGAAACTGATAATTGTTTTTGGTCGTTAGGCCACTGTATTGTTTAGAAGGGTGGGGATACCTGCAGTCAGTTGAGACTGAAGAGGTCACTTGAGATGAGTGATCAAATGTTTCTCTCAATAAACGTTGTGTCCAGATGAACTGATTCAACTTTCTGTGTTACACAGAGGCAAGATGCATATTTCTGTTCCAGTGAGAATACTCGGGTCAGAAGAAATTGATGGTAATTTTATTTGCCTCTCCGCTGTAATTTCAGTCAGGAGAAACACAATTTAAGATGCACAAATGTAACTTATTAAAACACCAATGAAGACTTTGGACTTGTATTGGCTTGAACTTTCTTTTGGCACTGACCGTCATGAAAAGAAAAAAACTTTATAGCGATGCATAATCGTATAAATGTAATTCTGCAGTATCCTCCTTGAGACTATAATCTGTTTTATGTTGTTTGGTTGATTTATTGGTATTTTATTGGTTTACTTTGTCTTTTATTTGATTTTTCTCCTCTCTCATTCAGTGTTCTATTGTATTTTCTTTTATGGTGTGGTCTGTGCTTGTTTTATTGTGTAAAGTACTGTGAGTGGTATTCCCTTGTCTGACTGGTGCTATATAAATGAAGTTTGATTTGATTAAAGTTTGATTTTGATTCGAGACATCCTGGCAGTGATAGTGGGAGACAGACAGAGCCATGACACTGGTGAGGTGAGGTGATGGCTGGATGAAAAAAGATACATTGCACTGAAATGATAGCAACAAGGAGGCATTAGTTAAGCAGCTTTAAATAGGCATACAAATTACATCATAGGCTAATTAGCAAGGGTGTGATTAGGTGGAGAGTGTATTTATTGCCTATTTTGGCTGTTGAAAATTCTAAAGACATCTTTATGCATGCTCAATAATCCAGGTCAGAAAATCAGAGGACCTTGACTCAGTTCATCTGTACACAGCGTTTATTGAGAGAGAACCATTTCCTCGCTCATCTAAGAACTGGATGAATGCCATTAAAGTACACTATAGATAAAGGATAGCATAGATAGGTTTCACTGCTGTGTTCATCTCTATGGAATTACAGCGTGACAGAGTATTGCCACGTAACCTAAGATCTTGAACAAGAGCAGTGGTCCTCCTTACTGAATTTGCGGTAAGAGCTACATCAAAAGCTGTGTTTTATTAAAAAAGCTATTCAAGGGTGTCTGGGTGGCGTGGCGGTCTGTTCCATTGCCTACCAACACGGAGATAGCTGTTTGGAATCCCCGTGTTACCTCTGTCTTAGTCGGACATCCCAACAGACACAATTGTCTGTGTCTGCAGGTGGGACGCCGGATGTGGGTATATGTCCTGGTCGTTGCACTAGCGCCTCCTCTGGTAGGTTGGGGCGCCTTTTCGGGGGGGAGGGGGAACTGGGAGGAGTAACATGATCCTCCCACGTGCTATGTCCCCCTGGTGAAACTCCTCACTGTCAGGTGAAAAGAAGCGGCTGGCGACTCCACATGTATCAGAGGAGGCATGTGGTAGTCTGCAGCCCTCCTCGGATCGGCAGAGGGGGTGGATTGGTAACCGGGACAGCTTGGAAGAGCGGGTTAATTGGCTGGATACAATTGAGAGAAAAAGAGGGGGGGGGGGTCCAGAAAAAAAAGGCTATTATTCAATATATTGAATTTTTTTGTGAACCAAAATATATGGCAAGAAAGGTACCCTATTTGGGCAAATCCACGTAATGTGTAAATGCTGCTCCCTGCCAGACAGATCTGAACATCCCCCAAATACTCTCTAAACCTGAGGATTTCATGCTCCCCCACTCTCTGTTCCCTTGATGCCCTTCTAAGAACAGAGCTTGAGCTAGGGATTTCCTTTGAGCCCAGGACAGGTACATAGTTAAGCAGTCCAGCTACGTGCAATTCTAGTCTTGTTTTTGAAAACTGCCTGTTTTGCTAGCTGTCCCGACGGCGTGAGAGGAGTATGAGACAAGTTGCGGTACAGCGAGTGCAGCACACACTGCTTTTAGGGTGTGATGTTGCACTTGCTGAAGCACCTTACATCAAGCAGATGTTGGGTGATGTTTCGCGCATGTTTGTCTGCTGATAGTGTTGGTTGTTGTATGGATATTTTACATATGACATTAACTTGATAGATACGGCTGAGAGGAAGTAACTGGATGCACATTTCCTTACATTTGAATCACCATAATGTGCTCACCTGCATAATATGGTCACTAATGTTGCTGTTACTCATCACTCTAGGCCAGGGGTTCTCGAACTTGTTGGGGCAAGGGACCCCGTACAGGGGAGAAAATTTCCCAAGGACCCCCTCATAATCGTAACACTGATTAAGCATATGCTTACTATCATTTGTACTTTTAGATGCCATTGGAAGTATTTGTATTCTAAAACTTTTCAACCTAGATACTTCAGACCTGTTTCATAGTGATGAACAGAAACACATTTCAGTTTGAATTATGTAAATACCCCTTACTCCCACTGGGTGGGAGAAATGGGCACAATGTGCTTGTTTTATTGGCACAAATGGTCCCCATCTGTAGATATGCACTTTTTAATGATACAGCACAATTTTATAATTTATAGCAAATTATTTCAAGGACCCCTCTGGTTATGGGTCACGGACTCCCAGGGGTCCACGGACCCCACTTTGAGAACCACTGCTCTAGGCAATAGTATCTGTCCACCCAAAGTTGTGCACTCATTTTTTTTCAGGATGGTGCATGTCAGCATTGCTGTGACCAGACACAGAGCATTGCTGCGACCACCCACAATGGTGCTGCTGAATATCCAAGTGTTGTTTTTCTGGTGTTCAACTGTGGTTATGGTTATTTTAGTGATCCACACACTATATGCATACAGAAAGAGACATTTACATTCACGTACCTCCTTGTACTGAAATCATGAAAGTAGAAAATGTTGGCCCCCGATATTGTTCGTCATTATTTTTCTCATTTGTAGATCACTTTTTTTTTCGAAAATAATTTATTTTTGCTCAGAAACAAAGTGGTAAATATTTGATGGTGAGACAATATTTTTTGATGGCGATATAAAATATAATCCAGTATATCCAAACCACCAAAGCTCATTATCTCATAGGTGTCCCACTTTATTTTTTTTTTCACATCTTCTGATTAGCTTTATTCTTCTCACTTTGCTCTTAATGTTTATTTCCCATGGTGCTATTAAGCCAAAACAAGAAAAATCCGTCTCTGCTCAATCTCAGATAAATGTTTTATAGTGCTTCATCCATAGAGCTGATTTTCAGTTTACCATCTGTTACACTGGTGCTTCCAACCATTATCGACCAATAGCAAAAATGTCTTCTCCACCATGTCACAGAACTAAAAGTCAATTCATACATTCAAGGAAAATATCGGAGACCATCTGGAGCTCACTTCACTTCTCTTGACTTCATAAATTCAACTTGCATTCTTCGTGGAACACTTCCATCCACCTAGATCATCCATCCCACACAGTTTGGGGCTGGGGGGGGGGTTCCCTTAAAGTTCAACCCCCTCCCCAAAAGAGGGGCATATAATGGGAGCAGTCAGTGTTAAGCCCACTGCTGTTAAGCCCACTGAGGCAAATTTGTAATTTGTGATATTGGGCTATACAAATAAAATTGATTTGATTTGTTTTGATTTGATTTGATTTGATTTAATAACTGTGATGCTGTGTAACCACATGGACAGTTGCCAGTAAGGGAAGCTGCAAAAAATTATCTTTGATTCATGATCAAGTTAGTGTAAAGTAAAATTTAATAGGGGGCGCACATGTCCTGGTATTGATTTGATTTAAAATTCACCACTGAAATACTTCAGCATAAAGCATCTGTGTTTGCATTTAGTAAACATTCAGTTATAGCCTCTATGAGGTTGCATGGGATGAGTAGGATAGGAACCCTAGCCACAACTATACATTGAGTTAGACTTCTAATGATTGGTTGTTTTTCCACTCACAGGCTCTCTCTAAAACCCAAATAGAATCACTTCATCAATATCGTTCATCACCCAGACCCACTGCCACCACCACCACAAATCATTGTCAAACACGAACGCCTTCACATGCACTAACAGCTTGTGGGAATTTGCAAAGGTCAACACACACACGCACATACATATGTGTGTGTGCGCGTGCATGTGTGCGTGCGCACATACACACACACACACAAATACACAGAAAGATTGTGGCAATGGATATGCAAAGCTTTCTTTACTGAACTTTAAAGGATAAATCTTGACCTTGTTTTTGTGAACCTGAACACAATACATGCACACAATGATGCAATTAAGATCCCTATTCTAAAAGGGGCAATCGTCCGATTAAGCTGTTTACATGGGCTGTGTGAAATAAGCATTCCCCTCATATTACAGTTTATATACAACAGAGCATAGTCTGCCTAAAGATGCAGCATGCTCTTAATGTGCTCTTAATATTCCCTCTCTGTTTTTAAAATCACAGCCCAGATTTCTCCACATTTACTTTGTTGTTATTTAGTTTTTTGTTTTTTGTTTCCCCCATGTCTAAACAGCCTTTAAAGAACTCAGCTAATAGACAATGTTTTTAAACAAAATATTCTTACTCCAGCTGAGACTTGATTTGAACTATGATGATCAAAACAACGTGTTCATAGGGTCATGTCATATTTGGAATATTACCTCAGTAACAGCAGGTTAATATCAGCATATTGGTATCATCCAAAGTTAGTGACTTTGTATATTCAGTTATGCACTTTCCCTCTTTCCCTTTCAGTCAAACACAAGCTATGATGTTTCTAAAAAAACAAAATAAATTCTATTCATAATTTGAATATATTAGGCAAATTACAAGTTGCTTTTCATTTTTGTTAAAGACAAGAAAGACATGAAAAGAGCCAATTTTAGCAGCCAAGCCCAATAATGATCAACTCAAAATCAATTTAAACTGATCGAAAGTATATATCATAGAAAAGAACAAGTGGGGGGAGTCCAGGTAGCATGGTGGTCTATTCTGTTGCCTACCAACACAGGGATCAGCGGTTTGAATCCCCATGTTACTTCCGGCTTGGTCAGGCGTCCCTGCAGACACAATTGGCCGAGTCTGCAGATGAAAAGCCGGATATGGGTATGTGTCCTGGTCACTGCAGTAGTGCCTCCTCTGGTCGGTCAGGGCGCCTATTCAGGGGGGAGGGGGAACTGGGGGGAATAGCGTGATCCTCCCACGCACTACGTCCCACTGGTGAAACTCCTCACTGTCAGGTGAAAAGAAGCGGCTGGCGACTCCACATGTATTGGAGGAGGCATGTGGTAGTCTGCAGCCTTCCCTGGATCAGCAGAGGGGTTGGAGCAGTGACCGGAATGGCTCGGAAGAGCGGGGTAATTGGCCGGATACAATTGGGGGGTCAATAAAAAAAAAAGAAAAGAACAAGTGATATTTTGATGATTTGATGGTAGGCTTATTCAAAGAATCAAGAAAATATGGAAAACTGAGGATATAGTATGTACATTTTTTTTATCAAAATAGTCATATAAATGAGGCCAGATAAGCTCATACCATGTAGGCTCAGGCCTGATTGCGGTGTCTCTTGGTTTGAACCTAGCCACGACCTTTGCTGCATGTCTTCCCTTGTACATGTGGCTTAGTGTGTGTTTATGTGTGTGTGTGTGTGTGTGTGTGTTTGTGCATGTGTGTCCCACCATGCATTTCAAGGCCAGCAGTTTTAAATGAGCTCTTGGTCAGGCATCCTCGTCCGAAGAGACCAATTGGAATTACTTCGCGTCATTTATCAGGAAAATATATCGCATTGGGGTCGTTTTCAGACTGAGGGATAGGCAGTTTGCTCTGTCTCTGTAGCCCATGGATTTGATCCCTGCACTTGAGTAGCATGGCAAATGTGATTCCCGCAGTAATGATAAACCATCCTCTGCAAGCTGTGGTGACAACACCACTGTCCCTGATGCCATATGATCAAAAATTAGATGAAACATCCCCCCTGAAGAGGTTAAGGTAAGGAGAAAAGGCAAGTGAAGGTTGTTGAATATAACATTCTAACTTTGCCAGCTCCAAGTGTTACAGGCGTGTCATGCCCATGCCTGGTGCTGAAAAACCCTCGCACATCTCTGACTGATAGTGGATAATGATGGAAATAATAAACTTTAGGGTGATAAGGTGATGGTCATTGATTGGTCATCATTGCAAGGTATCCAGCAACAGCTGGATAAAGTATATGTATGCAAGTTTATACATATGTGTGTGTGTGTGTGTGTGTGTGTGTGTGTGTATATATATATATATATATCAATACAGATACAGGAAAAAAAGATTTTAATGCATAGCAGTACAGACCTGTTTCGTGCGTCTCGCACTCATCAGCTGCGTATATATATATATATATATATATATATATATATATATATATATATATATATATATATATATATATATATATATATATATATGTGTGTGTGTGTGTGTGTGTATATGTGAATGACATGAAGCCATAAAATTTCTTTATTTTATTTATTCATTTTTTGGGGGATTTCCCCCCCTTTTTCTCCCCAGTTGTATCCAGCCAATTACCCCACTCTTCCAAGCCGTCCCAGTCGCTGCCCCACCCCCTTTGTTGATCCGGGGAGGGCTGTGGACTACCACATGCCTCCTCCGATACATGTGAAGTCGCCAGCCACTTCTTTTCACCTAACAGTGAGTTTCACCAGGGGGATGTAGCGAGTGGAAGGATCACACCATTCCCCCCAGTCCCCCCCCCCCCGAACAGGCGCCCCGACCGACCAGAGGAGACGCTAGTGTAGCGACCACGACACATACCCACATCCGGCTTCCCACCCGCAGATACGGCCAATTGTGTCTGTAGGGATGCCCGACCAAGCATGAGGTAACACGGGGATTCAACCCTGGCGATCCCTGTATTGGTAGGCAACGGAATAGACCGCTATGCTACCAGGACTCCATTTTATTTTATTTTTTTGTTTTGTGCATTGTGATACAGATGAGGGAAAAAGTTTGAATGGTTGCAATAAACAAATGGTCACTTTGGTCAAGTATATGCAATTGTGAACGGGTTTTAATACTACTGTCTTTAGCTACTACAAAAGTATTCATAGTTTAGATAATATTGGATAAAATATAGTCCTAGATACACCAGCAATGGGAAGCATCAAAAGGGACATTTGTTCGCCTCTAAATGTGAGGAATTGTAACTTTGGGGGAAAAAAAAAAAGACTGACACCAAGTTGGAAACGATAGAGATGTTATGTTCAAATAAATGGTAATAAAGTCTTGTTTGTATGTCATCACAAATGTGGCACAGTAGTATAGAGAAAATAGATTTGTTACAAACCAAATAGAAATTGGATGTACTCTCCATCCTTCTATTAATGTATTTGTGTGAAATATCCAGGGAGCGGTAATAAAAACCGGAAGCCACAACCAACAACACTGCCCATTCAAGTAAACTGGATTCTGTGTTTGCCACAGTGAAGTGCCAACTGAGGGATTGTGGGGCAAGCATTTTGAATTGCTTTTCACTGTGGGACATTTTTATACCCAAAGATTGATTTTAGGTAAATAGAAATCACAAAAGCAGCAGCCACTGTGAGAAGATGTCTGTTTTATCACCGATGGTATCTCCAATTGATAATGCATTATTTATGTGTCAATTCTTAGATTAAAAAATGTCCTTTCAATTTGTCAGCAATTTAATAGTTATTTAGCGATAAATTAATGTATGGGCTCGTGGAAAAATAAATATCATGCAACATCATGCCCATTAAACTAGTCGTTTCAGTATATATTTTTGGAATAAATACATTTATAATAAGTAATAATAAATCAATCTTATATAGCGCCTTTCTAACACTCAAAGTCGCTTTATAATAAACGGCAGTGAAACAAGACAACAGATAAACATAACACAAACATACAGGGGTGGATGGGAAGGAGGGCTACAAGAGGGAGAAGCGGCAGCCACACACAACGCCAGCAGTACTCTCCCACTCTACAGATAGAAAAGGGCAAGAAAAACAAAACAACAGCACTGTGGACGATGACTTTCTGTAGGGGTTTACTCCCGTAGCCTATCCCTCTCCCGAGGTAGCCACTAGGCAGTGGCATTATTTAACCCATAGCTGGGGGCTGGTTCGTGGGCATCAGAGAATATCCACACACCGGTGGGCCTGCATACCGCACGTCCAGGGGCCAGACCTCCTCCGAGTCCCTTGTGGTTCAGCCAGGGTCCAAGGTGTATCCAGTTACCATGTGTCGCCACAAGGAGGCGCTACATAGGGCTTGCTGTTGGAGAGGCTATGTACTGGCAGGGAGAGACTTCCGTGCTCGGCTCTCCAGTTCACATTTCTGCTAGCCAGCGGTGAAGGTTGAGAGTGAGACGTGACAGGCACAGAACACTACCCCAACACACTAGACGCTACACAACAACCCCACTTCTTACACAAGAATGTCAGACACACTTAAGTATATGAACGAATTAATGAGACATTATTAATTTCATAAGTATTTAATAGGCTGGTAATTCAAAATTGGTTTTATTGTGATTAACGTTCAAGCACAATTATTTAACAACTATTACCAGAAAATCTCTTCACAAAATGATGCAAAACCTTTTACGTTCCATGCGTTCCAAAGTGTAAGTCAACTCATTTTCCCATAATCACTTCTTTCTCTCAGGGCATCAGCTATGGCTTTATTCACGTCACCATTCTGCTATCCATGGTCTATTAATCAATTTAACAAAATGTATTCATCCCATTTGTCAGCCCCCAGGACCAAATCTAGCCATTACAAACAAATTTTAGTACCTATTATTGGCATCCACATGAGCTAAATGTTATATGTCGTTTTTGGCTGGCAGTCGATGAGTACATGCACCATTTTTAGCCCATCATCATCTGCCCCTAGTGGCTGTTTATTTTGGTAGAAATTGATTCGTTGATCTACTGAAAATATCATAGTTTCCTTCCTAGCAGTATTGGTTGGGAGAAAACCCCCTTTTTTTTCCATTATTGAGAAAGCCAAGCCGAAAGTTTAAGAGTGTCTCTTAGTGTGGGTAGCGGAGCAGCGGTTACTCTCACTTGGCTAGTTAGCACCAATGCAAAGCATATAAAAGTCTTTTTAGCCTTCCTCACTTGTTTGGTTACACAATGGTTCAAATAAAAAATTAAAAGGCAAGAGTGGCCGGGTAGTGTAGCGGTCTATTCCGTTGCCTACCAACATGGGGATTGCTGGTTCGAATCCCCGTGTTACCTCCGGCTTGGTCGGGCATCCCTACAGACACAATTGGCCGTGTCTGCAGGTGGGAACCTGGATGTGGGTATGTGTCCTGGGTGCTGCACTAGCACCTCCTCTGGTCGGTCAGGGTGCCTGTTCGGAGGGGAGGGGGAACTGGGGGAATAGTGTGATCCTCCCACGCGCTACGTCCCCCTGGTGAAACTCCTCAGTCAGGGGAAAAGAAGCAGCTGGCGACTCCACATGTATCGGAGGAGGCATGTGGTAGTCTGCAGCCCTCCCCGGGTCGGCAGAGGGGGTGGAGCAGCGACCGGGATGGGTCAGAAGAGTGGGGTAATTGGCCAGATACAACTGGGGAGAAAAAGGGGGGAAATGCTCCAGTTTTTCCATACTGATATGTTTACTTTTATTTTTAATTTTTATTTTCTTACTTGTAGTCAGTATTTTCAACTACTCAATTCAGATTTAATCCTGACTAATTTAAGCATGACTTTGGTTTAGCGGTCTTCACAATAAGGTTTGACTTGACAATAACAATGAAATTGTGTTAAAGTGAACAGTATAGTGATCTGTATTTACTTTCAAGTTTGTTTTATTTTTATTTGTTTTCCATTGAGCCCCGCGACCACAAAATACACTTCTCACCCCCAGTTTCTTAAAACTTTCTTGATGATTAGTCAGGGAAAACATTTTTGAACATTACTCTTCGGGGAATAAAAACTGGAATAACTACACTTTCATTGAGGACATCAAGGCTGAATATTTATTGACAATTTTGGCATGACCAAACAAAAATCACTGTTGGGATGATAAAGGAAACCTATCCCCAAGACATGTACAGTGCCATCTATGGAGCATTGCAGAATGCTCATTGGAAACATGCATTGGTTTATGCAACACTGGCAAAATGTGATCTACATATAGTGACTCACTCAAAAGGAGAATATTAAGTTCTATCTTTCCACAGGTCAGCTGCTTGTAACAGTAATGCTTACGATTATCACTGCCTTACTATAAATGAAATATGATCATGCCACTGATTATATCTACAGTGGACTGCATTTGTCATGGTTCACTTTGCATATGTTTGCCTCATACTCGTGAAAGATGTAAAGCCTATGAGGGAAAAGCTGCTCCTGCACAAGTGTGTCTGGAATACAACCCACCTCAGAATCCATTAAACACCGGTTTTGCAAAATTTCTAGCAAGCCATTATTATCAAGACCTGACCTGATTTGATTCTGCATTAAATTAATCTTGCTTCCTCTCTTTCTCACTTCCTCTCTCACTTTCTCTGCCTCTTATTATTGCTACACTGTCCACACATGCATAAATCCCATTCCAGCCACCATCCGCTAGCTTTTCAAACTGCACAGCCAGCATTGCTGCAGTGGTAATTAGTAATAAATGGGGACACTCCTTCTACTGGGCTGGGGGTGTAAATAAACTTAACTTGAGTTCCACTATGTTCGCCCCTTCCATTCCTTCTGGCTCAGATTGTACAAGGCAACCATTGGAATTTATTTTCACATTCTGGTGCCCTTCAGTTCTCTTCTATGCCCATCTCCAATAATTTTAAGTGTAGAAAAGGTTTTTGTTTTTTTTTCCTTCACATCTAAATATGCACAGAAGGATACCAAAAACATGAGTTCACTGTCTTGATTCTGGAAAACATTGCCTGAGCAAGGGCTACACAAGGCAAGCAGTTTGGCAGACTAATTAAAATTTAGACAGTTGAAAGGTAAATGTAATCAGTTGGTGATGCCAAATCTATGTTTTTGTTTTGTTTTTTTGTTGTTGTTTTTCTTTTCTTTTTTTTCTTTTTTTAATTTGATCCTCAAATCTCCAATTACAACCATTCCCACAGGGATACTAAAAAGATTCTGGAAAACTAATTCATTTAAGTGCAAAGGTGCCACCTCTCCTCCTTAACAATGAAGTATGAACTACTAGTAGTCCAAAGGAAATTGGTCATTGTTTGAATCGGCAGTTTTCTGCCATGGATGGATTACAGACAGGCCCAGCAGCCCAAGGGATCAGGGGGTCCCTAAGCCAAAGCCTCTGCATAAAGTCACTGTTACTGATATTTCATTTCTCGCCAAAGAGTTGAACAGCTGTTGTTTGCATCACAAACAGTTTGCTACCATTTTTTTAGGCTATGTCTATGTTAATATTAAAGGTAACTTTTGAGGTATTTTGTTAATGTACTTTTGGCTTCAACTGACTATATCTGTGCTGTGGTGGGCTTTGAGGCATCTGTGCCCAGGGGCCCATTGTCTCATAATCTGTTTACTGCAGCTGTCTTTTCAGTACATTCTCCAGTACTGATATTCAAATTCCTCTTAACTGTATTGAATATGCTCCCTCCTCAAATAGTAGGCTATATCCACCTTTTCTTCTTGTTCTTCCCAATAACGATATGTCATGCTCTTTAAGCAATAAATATAAAATTAAATACAAAAATCTGTTGCCTAGGATAATTAAGAACCTTTCTGTTTTAGATTTAAACAGATCTCACCTAATCTCACAACAGAAACTAGTTCCAATAATTCCAAAAATCTGGAAAACAGCACGGGTACTGCCCCCGTATGTGGAAGAAGACCATAGTTGTATGAATATCACCTCCTTATTGATGGGATGTCTTGCTCCCTCAATGAATTATCCATAGATTCATTAGTGTCCTGCTTAAAGAAATGTGTTGCCAAAGGTGGTACAAAAAAACACAAGTATACCTCTATACATATTTACATATATCCATCTATACAACCTAAAATTGGTACACAGGCAATACTGCATAAATACGTATATAACGTATGTAACATACAGTGGCCTTAATACACAGATATGGACAAAGACTTTGTGCCAGGTATTTTTAAAGCTGCAGTGGCAGAGGAGACGAACCTCCTTTATTGGTAAGCTTTATTTGTAGGACAAGGACTTGGACCCATGTGAGAGTAAAGTGAATAATGGGTTGAGGGGCTATATGAAGCTGTTTTATCATTCAATCATCTTTTGAGCTTATTACTCATGGATACCTACCTAAAAATACAACTGAGCCAAAAAGATTGCTAGCTGCACCCAAAACACAGCTAGTTAACATTTTGTTCTGCTAAAGGTCACAAAGGTGCAGCTAGTTAACAAGCAACGTTTAACTAAAGCCACCTAGTTACCAAGCCACAGGCTAGGCGGAAAGGCCAATTTTGCAAACTGGCTAACAAGCTAAAACATAATTTCATCATAAAAGATGTGACCTACCGAGCTAGCGTACTTGGCCAATATGTTAATTGAAAGATTTATATCCACTTAGGGGTGGTCCTGGGGATGAGTTGATTGGAAACTATGATTACCAGCAATTCTCATCAAAGTGTCTTTTCCATCCGGCCCTTATCAGAAGAGAGAAGACACTGACAGGCCATTGACAAATGTAACATTATGATACATTCTCTGGTTTTGAAACAAAGCCATGTCTTGTTCTGCAGTAAATTGTGCTAACAAAACCTCTGAGGGAACTTCTTTATAGTTTTTTGAGTAAGTGGATCATTTATCTTAGCTCGCTAATTAGCTTACACTAAGGGGCCAGACTGAGATTTTGTATCCGTTGACAACAGAGTTGGGCCAGTGTGTTCTGTATGGTGGTGATATTTTGCTGGATGACAGACAGAACAGATGAATGTCCTGTTAGTGATCTACATTTTTACTTATTTCAAATGTAAAAACCATCTGAACTTTTGACGTACCATGGTATATGTAGTAATTTGCCGTATGCTCATACCCAATCAGATGCGTAGGTGTAGCCCATTTCTGTCATGGAGAAGAAACTCATTGCTCTTATTATAAATACCCTATATTAATACTATTCGCCAAATGCCGAGACTTCTCACTTTTAAGAATAGTGTTAGCAAGATGCTTGCACTTTTTGGCATGTATCTCTCCTTGTTTAGCTTGCCTGCCTTTTTTCGAGAACGACACACCTCCATTTTTGTTTTCTCGTCTGACACAGAATCGATAGTGTGTGATCCATATACAAAATCCATCCATTTCATCTGTCCTCTGTTTGGCTGCCCCCTAACACAAATAGAAGTGTGGCTCCATATTTTGTATCCCCAAAAGTATATATACCCCATATATCCGTGGGGTCATGGCAATGAACATAATTGTAAAAAGAGGACATTGACATTAATTTAAGGGAAGGAAAACTAGCAGATTAGCTCAAGTTATATTTGAAGAACTCAAGTTTAAGTTCAAGTACTTTATTTGTCACATGCACAGAAATACAGGGTAAAACATGTAGTGAAATGCCATCTCAACAGTCTCATCATTGATGGAAGTGGGATTATGGACTGTCCAGTGAAAATTGGATGTGACAATCAAGAGTTATTTCATCTTTCTGACATTTACATGTAGATAGTTGCCCATACACCATTGTGTGAAGTGGAAAATGGAGTGCCCATAGGCTTTGATAGTTATTGTAAGTATAGCAGTGTCATCTGTGTATTTTAGGCATGCAGTGATGAATAAAGGGTTGATGCAGTCGCTGTTGTACATGGTATAGGAAGGAGCTCAGAGCACCACCTTATAGGACACTGATGTTGGTGATGATGGATAAGGATGTTACCGTGCCTACTCTGAACTGTGTAGTCAGTCACTGATAAAGCTGTATACTCGATTGATGAAGAGTGTGTGTGTGTGTGTGGGGGGGGGGGGGGTTGAGATGGTGGAATTTATTGATCCAGTGGCACCAGATGTTGCTTAGGGCAGAATTGAAGTCGGTGAAGAAGACTCTAGTGACACTACCTAGTGTTTCGAGGTGTTGTTGGAATGAATGGAAGAGAGACATGCCACAGCATTATCTGTCCCCCGCGTGGCCTTATAGATGAACTGGAGGGGTCCGGCTGTGTTCCAACAACTGGAATGATAGAATTCAGGTCCAGTTTTTCCAGGCACTTCATAATTACTGAGGTGAGAGCAACTGGCTAGTAGTGATCCATTTCTGTGGTCCGGGGTTTGTTTGCAGATGTTTTCCAGTGGGTGGGTACTGTGGCAGTCCTGTAGGATTCAGAGGAAATAAAGTGGCGTACAGGCGAGAGCTTCATTGCACAATCTTTCAACACCCTTGATTGGATACCATCTGGCCGTGGGGTCATGCCTAGTTTGCACTGGCTCAGCTGACAATGAACATCCGTCACTATGAAGGGAGCATGGTGTGCTGACTCTAAATGAATGGGTAGGGGGGGATTTCAGTAGTTCCTCAAACTCATCTGAGCAGTTGATGATGTCAAACTGTGCAAAGAAGGAGTTCATGTCTACAGTTCAGAATGTGGTGTCAGTTGCTATTGACAGCTCTTATTTGGAAGGTTTTGGATCACACCCAGTAAGTGTTCTCACCTAACAAAAGGGTTCTTTATTGTTTATGCTGTTGAATTTGATTCCCATTTTCTCTTTATACTTGAGTTTGGTCTTTGTGATCTCACTCCTTACAGAGTGATTTTAAAAAGCAGTTTTATAAAGCGGTGTACAGGACAATGTTTTCACTGCAGAACTTGTGCAGTAGGCTCATGATGTAGAATCAGCGTTTCTCAAACTGTATGCCGCGGCACCCTGGTATGCCGTCTGACAGCGTCAGGGGTGCTGTGAAAAAATTTGCAAATCTAACATTTTTCATATCAATTATCAAAAATTAAAATACTAATTTATTTTACAAAATGTTACTGAATAAATGAATGGATGAATAAATAAATGGATAAATAAATTCATTTCAGATAAATAAATAGCCTACATACTCATGAGAAACTGTCTCGCGTGCCCATTCCCCCTCCCACGTTACATACGGGTCAGTGCAGTGCGCGGTCACGTAAGGTCAGGGCATCGTTGTTATCATTTTACACGTCCTGACATTTTGATGCCGCTAAAACCCAAAACCAAGCCATGGATCGTTTCCTAAAAAGAAAAGTCCCACCAGAAGCTCCAACAGATGGGGATACTTCAACAGACACTGACAGTGAACCGGAGCCTTCTTCTAGCAACAACCGGCTTTTATCTTCCAGTTCGGAGTCGTCTGCACCCGTCGTACCACCGGGAGATGCTAATGTTAGCAAGGGCAAGGCTAAAAAGACAAAGACAAAGATTTTGCGATACCACGACAGCTACATTGCACTTGGCTTCATTAGTACCGATGATGCATGCCCTCTCCCGCTCAGCCTCGTATGTGGAAAGACACTGGCAAACCAAACTATGGTTCCCAACAAACTCAAACGACATCTGAAGCAAAAACACCCACACCTTAAAAACAAGGGGAAGGAGTACTTTGTTCGCCTTAAAACCCAGCAATCGCGGCAAGAGAAAGTCATGTGTAAAGCTGCCAAAGTATCCGAGAAGGCTCTGGAGGTCAGCTACCTCGTAGCAGAAATAGTAGCGAAAGCCAAGAAGCCCCACACAATCGCAGAGTCCGTCATAATACCTGCTTGCACGGCAATCGTTACCAAAATGCTTGGCTCACAAGCTGCCAAAGAAGTAGCCAAGGTCCCGCTGTCAGACTGCACAATAGCGAGGCGAATCAATAGCATGTCTGCCGATATTGAAGATGTCGTTTTGGATAAAATCAAGGCCAGTGGACATTTCTCCTTACAACTCGACGAGTCAACTGATGTGAGCGGGCACGCTCAGCTTTTAGCAAATGTTCGCTTTGTTGATGGGGGCCGTATTAGAGAGAACTTTTTATTTTGCAAACTGCTCCCCAACAACACTACAGGAGAAGAAATCTAACGTGTGACAACTGAGTATCTTGACAAGGGTGGTTTGAGCTGGAAGAACTGTATCAGTATTTGCACCGACGGTGCAGCTGCAATGACGGGCAGCGCCAAAGGTTTCATTACCAGGGCCAAAGCGCAAAACCCTGATATACGAACAACCCACTGCTTCCTCCACCGAGAGGCACTTGTTGCTAAGACGCTACCAAAAGAACTTTCCGACGTACTGAACAAAACAGTGGACATGGTTAATTACATCAAGGCGCGCCCGTTAAAGAGCCGCCTTTTTCCATTCTTTGCGAGGAAATGGGAGCAGAGCATCAAAGCTTGTTGTTACACACGGCTGTCCGCTGGCTTTCACGGGGTAAAGTTTTGACCCGAGTGTACGAGTTAAGAGAAGAATTGAGGGCCTTCGTGATAGACGAGAAACCTGCATTTGCAGAGCTACTCGCAGACGAGCAGTGGTGCGCAAAACTCGCGTATATGGCTGACATATTTAAGCACATAAACGAGCTGAATATCAAAATGCAAGGTAGACAAGAAACCCTCCTCTCCTCATCTGACAAACTACGCGGCTTCAGGTCCAAGCTCACACTCTGGCGTTCCTTTGTAGACCAGGGCAGGCTGGATATGTTTCCCCTGTGCAATATGCATACAAACAACACCACATCGTCAGGCGTAATAGCCCAGCATCTGACCACTCTTGACGAGCGATTCAATCACTATTTTCCCTCTGAGTCATATGCTGAGTTTGACTGGGTCCGTGATCCTTGGAGTGCGCGTGCAATGGAAAGTGCAAAGGACTGCTCACTTCCAATACAGGAACAACTGATGGAGATCAGGGAAGATCGCACTTTGAAAATGAGATTTTGTGATGTGGAACTGGACAGCTTTTGGATATCAGTGGGAAACGAGTACCCATTGGCTTCAAGATGCGCTGTTGCTATTCTACTACCCTTCTCCACAACCTATCTATGTGAACTGAGTTTTTCAAGCCTGACGTACATCAAGAACAGGTACAGGGAGCGACTAAGGACTGTGGACCAGGATCTACGTGTCTGCCTCTCATCCATCCCTGCCAGGATAGGGCAGCTTTGTGCGTCTTCCCAGGCCCATGTCTCTCATTGATGGTGAGTCACGCCCCCTCTCGGCCTCTCTCTCTCCCCTATGCAATCCTGGCTCTCAGTTGTGGCACATTTGTGCGTGAGTGTGTGTTCATGTGCACATGTAGGCCTATCTCACTTTTTAAATGCAGGTTGTGTGTGTGTGTGTGTGTGTGTGTGTGTGTGTGTGTGTGCGCGCGCGCGCGCGCGCGCGTGTGTGTGTGTGTGTGTGTGTACAGAGGCTGGATGGAAGAGTACAGATGGGAGTGTTCCTGCCATTTCTTTGTGTGAAGTTCCTGTCACTTCATTATGCTGGGAAGGGGGATGGCAGTTTGAAGGACTTATTTTGACACTTTATTTTTTATTCTGGAGGGATGTTATCTCTTTACCCACCTTATTATCTGTCTGCCTATCTGTTCATTGATACACGCCGTCCCCTAAAAATAAAAAAGGATATTTGCACTAATAGAGGGATGCAGTGTCGTTTTTAGCTATATTTTTACACTTGGGTGCCTTTAGATTTTAGGCACTTAAAAAGGGTGCCTTGGCTGAAAAAAGTTTGAGAAACACTGATGTAGATGTACAACAGTTTGGCTTCAGAGGGGCTACAATACAATTTCAGCTTCTTTACATGTTGTAAATGACACAGTCTTAACTTTCGATCTTTTTATTGATTTATCAAAAGAATTCCACATGGTCGATCATGTTCTCTTGTTTGTACGCTGTAGTGTACTGGGCTTGCAAAAATATGTCGGACCTCAGTTTATAAATAATGCAATGTTAGTTCCTTTTGCATACAGATGATACTGTACTATATTTTAGTGCTCGCTCTAGCTTGCTGTTATGGTTTGCAGTGTGGACCCAAGTGCAGACACAGACTAGCAGCAGATGAATGAGGAGGATTAACTGAATGGGTAGCGGGGAAAGGAGGTGGAATGAGAGGGGAGATGGCTGGCAGAGGGCAGGAGGGCAGTTAGGAATGGCAGGAAAAAGCCTGGGCAGAGTGGCTGAATGAGGGGGAATGGCGTGGGCTAGCTGAAGGAGGCTGGATAGCAGGTTGGAGAGCTGGAAAACAGGCAAGCAGGCAGGTAGGCAGGCAAATAACGATAGTGGAGCACAGGAGAGGGAGAATAGCAATTCAACACGAGGAGACACGTTACAGAGCACAAGCACATCTCTCAAGACACTAGAGAGAACTGAAGGACGGGGCAGCACAGTGGCCCAGTGGTTAGTAATGTCTCCTCACAGCAAGAAGGTCCTGGGTTCATACCCCAGGGTTGTCCAACCTTGGGGGTCATCCCAGGTCATCCTCTGTGTGGCGTTTGCATGTTCTCCCCGTGTCTACGGTGGGTTTCCTCCGGATGCTCCGGTTTCCTCCCACCATCAAAAAGACATGCATGTTAGGGTTAATACTCCTGTCTGTGCCTCTGACCGAGATATGGCAAGACGAACTGGAGTTGGTCCCCGGGCGCTGTACGGAGGCTGCCCACTGCTCCTAGCTACACAGCTAATATGGGTTAAATGCAGAAAAAAATTTCCCCCATGGGGATTCATAAAAGTAGTAAAATTTTTTAAAAAAGAAGCGTCTACTACCACTGTAAGTTGACCAACAATCTGGCGATGTGTGGTTGAAGAGCCACGGTTCTTATACTGCTGTGGTTGATGAACTTGATGGAAGGCAGGTGTGGGTAAGTGGTAGGGGAGTCAGGGAAGGAGCACCATGCCCACTCCAAACACACACACACACACACACACACAGACAAAGAGACAGACATGGGAGCATAGGAAGAGGAAAACACAAAGAAACATAAGGGAATACAAGAGGCACAGCTGTCACTGTGACACTTGCATTCAGCCTTAAAAAACCTTGCTAATGAATCTCAGATTGGGGTTGGATGCTAAAAATATCATATGCATGCTTTTATCTAAGGTTTTATTTAAGGGTAAGGAGCTTGAACTCTTGCCGGCATACAGATTGAATATATCTCACACAAGTGTCTTTGTGATGACAACTTCTCTTTCAAAATCCACGTTAGCAAATTGGTAATTAGATTAAGTAGAATGGTTGGTTTCTTATACAGAAACAGATCATGCTTTTCATATGATAAGAGAAGGAGGATTGTTCAAGCACCCTTTCTTCCTGTCCTTGAACACTGGGAAATGACATACAGGCATATGTCGGCTTCTGTTTTAGAGCTATTAGACGCAGTGTATCACCCAGTCTTTCATTTTATTACAGGCAAGGGATTTCCCTCACATCATTGTGTTTCTTACCAAAAGGTGAGATGGTCCTTTGCTTAGAGGAGAGAACAACATTGCATATTATTTTTTTTTACAAAGCCCTCCTACAGAAATTACCATTTTATTTAATGTCCCTCCCAAAATATAGAATTACAAATTGCCACCAGACTTACATAATTCCATTTGCGTCCACAGAACTAGGATAGATAGGCCTAGCTTTTACTTTTGTGTGCTCCCCATATATGGAATGTGCTAAGCTGATTTCTCTCATTCCATTAAAGGCAATTTAATTATGTTATGCGTCTCTGTAATGTTTGATTTATTGGCACCCGCATGAGTGTGTGACTGCGGTGTATTTTGTGTGTGTGTGTGTGTGTGTGTGTGTGTGTGTGTGTGTGTGTGTGTGTGTGTGTGTGTGTGTGTGTGTGTTTTATTAACTCCTCTGATAAATGCATTATCCTATAATATCTACATTTTGTCTATATTATGTCACTTAATTTGTTCATATGGCCAAATTGTAAAAGATGCCTAACTATCAAATTGTGACCCTGTGTTAAATAAAGTTTTTAAATCAAATAAAAACACAAGATTGTGTTTTTAAAAGTTATGTGTTACTGTTCTGGCCCCGCCAGTTCTGAGTTTATTTGTCTAGCCAGAGCCTTTTATTTTGATACCGTATGACACTGAGGTAACAGACAGGAAACCTGTGCATAAGAAGTCAGTTCGTCAGTTATGATCCTCCTTCTCAGTAGCTTCTGAAGGTATTCTCTGTAAGTAAAAGTAAAACTTGAATAAATGTTGATCTAAGTTAAGGTGCATTTACCTGTGAAATGTATGAATTTGTATTAGACAGTGCGTTTCTGCTAATTCCGTACATATCAGTTTACCTCGTAGTTCATACTTACCATATACTATGCTACCGCTAGCCTAGCTACATGCCTAGCTAATAACTCTGTTGCCTAGCTACATGCTACATTTGTTCTATAACGTATTTGTGAGAGTCATATTCCCTTGTACTTACTGGTACATGTATTTGTATTTCAGTTTCACACCATTTGCATAATAAAGCTCTCAACTTCACCCCTGGTGTACGAGATATGTTATGTGGAGGTGTTTATATTGCTGGATAATGGAATAATGCATTCTGTGAGGCCAGTACAGTTACATATGCTGGTTTTCTATTCTGCCAGGTAGATAATTACAGTCTCCTGTTGTAACAGGTCCGAAAAGGTCTGACTTTTTTTTTTATTAGTTGTGTTGAATGCAAGAAACAGAGTTAAAGAAAAAAACAGATGGAAAGGGCAATATACTGGTTATCTTAGAGTGCTGTGATGTAAGTTACAGTTTGGCGCAACTTTTATTCTATATTGTCAATATTGTAATGATCACGGATGAATAGGCTCGGTTCAAACTCAAGGGGACAGCCTGGGAACCACTGCCGCCGGGACGCGAACCCGTATCTCTTGCACCACAGGCAACAACGTTAACCAGTCGACTAAAGGGTCCAAGGGCTACCGAGCCTATTCATCCGTGATCGTTACAATATGTTTATTTGTTATATTCAAACTGGACTCATGCTTTATTAAACTACTCAACAATACTTCATTATGAAACTGAATTATACTGTATAAAATTATAGAATTACGGTTGTGAAGCTAGTACAGCGATTGTTTGTTCACTTTTAAATAGATCACAAAGTTGCTCCAACTCTTCCTCTCTGTTCTCATTTAAATGCTGCTGAGGGAAGCTTTGCTCAGCATTATTTAATTTCCAGAAAGATACTTAATTGCCTCTGCTCTGGGCTAATAAATTGTACGTATATTTTTTATAGTGCAAAATACTAAGCTATTTTTATATTAAGTTCATGGAGAATTAGGGTGGTAATAATAGTAATAATAATAATAAACTTTAATGGTATGAACTCTTGTTTGCACATGCGTCAGTGTTTGTGTTTTTCCGCCAAAGCTCTGTCATAAATTAACATTTTTATCCAGTTTTAAGCCACATTTTTTACGCTCTTGATCCTGGCTGTTTTTTGCCCCCCCCCCTTTTTTCCTCCCCCAATTGTATCCGGCCAATTACCCCACTCTTCCCGAACCGTCCCGATCTGCTCCACCCCCTCTGCCGATCCGGGGAGGGCTGCAGACCAGCCGCTTCTTTTCACCTGACAGTGAGGAGTTTCGCCAGGGGGACGTAGCACATGGAGAATCAATCAATCAGTCAAGTTGCATTTTTTTACAGCGCTTTTCTAGCTGCAACAGTCACTCAAAGTGCTCTCTCCCAAGACAGGCAATGTGCAATGGATGTTGTGGTTACACAATTTACAGAATACAACATTGAAGGAGGATAAACATAATTATAATTGACTTATAAAATGCATAAGTTTAAAAGGATCACACTATTCCCCCCAGTTCCCCCTATCCCCCAAACAGGTGCCCCGACCGACCAGAAGAGGCGCTAGTGCAGCGACCAGGACACATACCCACGTCCGGCTTCCCACCCATAGATAGACACGACCAATTGTGTCTGTAGGGATGCCCGACCAGGTTGGAGGTAACACGGAGATTCGAATCGGCAATACCTGTATTGGTAGGCAATGGATAGGCCGCCACACCACCTGCACTCCCAATCCTGGCTGTTTTACTTGTGTTTTAATGTTTTAACATGGTAAAATATTTTAGTGAGCAGACGCTCGGAAATTGGATTACTGCTAGCATGACGCTGTTTGTTTTTAGCATAGGAGTTAGCTAACCAATGGGGTCTAAAGATTACTTCGCTGCTGTTTTTAATGCTATTAACATGCCCTGTGAAGACTGTCTGCTGCTCACACGCACTAACAGAGAGGTTAACTACCCTCAAGGAGGATATCCAATGGTTCTCTGCAGAGCTGCGGAAGGACGCCTTGCTGTTCAGTTACATTGACACTGCAACCACACAGACTAGGATGATTTCAGCAATGAACTCCGCCATCACGGAGTGGGATCCATTACACCCTCAACCATCCTCTTGCTTGACCCCCCCAATTCACAGGCAACCTGGTCAGAGGTGGTGGTCGGGGGGGGTCATTTCTCCCCCACCACCCTTCCTGACAAATTGCTTTGCAGTGCTGACAGATGAAGCACCGGACCACCCAGGTGATGCTGGCAAATTCTGCCTGGATCTAGACTGTGTCCCCACTGGAATGTCTCCCGATACTCACTGTTCAGCGGCGTCTGTTCCTGCTAGATCCAGTTGTGGTAGTGGGAGATCTTCTGTTAAAGCTGTGTCACCCATATCCTCTGTTGTGATTGTCCCTACAGCGAGAACAATTCAGCTGCACTTTCCAGATCACAGCCATCAGTGTCCACCTTTGGGCAAGACTGGAGGATCCTCGATTTGTGTTTCTGGTGCTGTTCGTGTCAACCTATCCTCTCACTTCACCTCAACGGAGCAGAGGGCCAGCTCCATAGAAGACAGGTCGGCTCCCACTACATCCCCTGGCCACCAACAGCCAGGTAATCTGTGCTATTCTCTGCCTCAAAATAACCAGGTAAACCCTGTGACATTGCCCACAGTAGATTCACAAATCCTGGTTATTGGTGACTCCATTGTCAGACACATCAGTTCCAGGTTGCTTAAAACATACTGTTATCCAGGTGCCAGAGTTCTGGATATTGCCCAAAAGGTGCCATCTATCCTCTTCCTTGTTGTCTTCATCTCTGGTCCAACTCCCGTGTCTCATCAAAGCATCGTGCGCTTCAGCAGGCTGCTGAGTATTCACACTTGGTTGTGCTCAATCTGTGCCAAGTATGATGTGGGATTTGACAACTTTAATGTCTTTTGGAATCGCGAACAACTTCACGCAAAAGACGGTCTGCACCTCAGCGCACGAGGGTCACGCATGTTGCCAAACAACATCCTGTACGGTCCTCATCACACGTGTCTTGCCTTGTTCCATAGTAAACGATGCCCTGAATTGCTCCTTTTCATCCCCAGTGACCTCTTCACCCCGTTTGTACTGGCAGCTCACCCTACAGCCCAAATAATTCTTATGACAATCCAGAGAGCCTCTCTATCATCCCAGTTATTATCAATAATAGACCACACATATGGTATAATGCAGTATGCAAAACTTCTTTTAATGTGACCCCCTTTTTCTTAATCCCTGTGATTAGTAGGAACAGACAAAAGAAAAGCTTTTTTCACCATCATGTTAGGGTTAATACTGAGGCATGGCAAGAAGATCTGGAGTTGGTCCCTGGGTGCTGCATAGCAGCTTCCCACTGCTCCTAGCTACATGGCTGCCAACTGCTTTCAGTGTTTGTGTTGGGGTGGGTTAAAATGCAGAGAATGAATTTCCCACTGGGATTAAAAAAGTACATCCATCTATCTATCTATCTATCTATCTATCTATCTATCTATCTATCTATCTATCTATCTATCTATCTATCTATCTATCTATCTATCTATCTATCTATCTATCTATCTATCTATCTATCTATCTATCTATCTATCTATCTATCTATCTATCTATCTATCTATCTATCTATCTATCTATCTATCTGTCTATCTGTCTGTCTATCTGTCTATCTGTCATTCTCGCAAGCCTCAGCCTCCCAAGTCAATTTCTCCAGCAAGTTTTGCCCTTTTCAACACTCGATCCCTGTCAAACAAATCCTTTATTCTTAATGACTGAAGCACACATGGGCTTCAGCCAGCTCAGTGGCATGTGTGTCCTTGGACTCAAGTGTGGAAACAGGGTGCCTGGAGAAATAGTCTGTTGGGTTACCGGCACCTGCTCCGTAGACCACTCTGATCACAAATGTATAATTTTTGACTCTGTTCTACAGTCAGTGTTGACTTATCAGAAACAAACTATGTCTTGCATCTTTAATAAGCACTCTGCTGCTATGTTTTCAGCTCTCTTCTCTAATGACCAAGACAATTCCTGAGGTTTCTAATATTAATGACTCTGTTAACTGGGTTAATTAACTGTACTCCTTAGCTCTTGATATGGTTGCTCCAAATAAGACCAGACTAGCCTCAACTGTGAATCCATCCCCTTGGATAGACTATTCCATTCAACACCATAGAAGAGATTTTAGAAAAGCTGAGTGTAGATAGGAAAAAAAATTAAACCACCATGTCCACTATCATCACATGAAGGAGCTATAAACCATTCTCAATCAACTCATCAAATAAGTGAGGGCAGCATATTTCTCTGGCCTGATCATTAGCATAACCCTAGGTTTTTGTTTAATACTATCAACCAACGTGTGAATCCTGCTCATCCTGGATTTCCTCTACCACTTCTCATGACTATAAGTTTTTCAGTTTCTTTGTTGACAAGATCAGTGGTCTTCGATCGTATTTCAACCTTTGAGTTTACCACTCTGATCAAGTTACCTGCCCTGTTCTGCTGTCTGATTTCAACCCTATTTCTATGCAAGATATCTTGGATATAGTTTCTCGTATGCAGCCATCTTCCTGCCCTGCTAATATAATTCCAACCAAATTTCTTAAACAGGTCCTATCAGCCATTGGCCCTGCCTTCTCTCTGTTGTCAATTAATATCTCCCCTCTGGTTTTATACCTGACTATTTCAAGACAGCCAGTGTCTTCCCTCTCCTCAAAAAAACCCTCCCTAGATTCCGCTGATTTAGTTAACTACAGGCTTATTTCAGAATCAGAATACTTTATTCATCCCTGAGGGGAAATTGGGTAACTTCCCTTCCAAACTCTCCTTCATTTCTAAAATTCTTGAAAAAGTTGTAGCTCACAAGCTTCTCCAACTGCTTGAGGGACACAATATATTTGATAAATTTCAATCTGGGTTCTGTTGAAAACATAGCACTGAACAGCACTGCTTAAAGTAACTAATGGCACCCTTATGCTCACAGATAAAGGTGAATATTCCATTTTAATTTTACTTGACTTATCTCCTGCCTTTGATACCACTGATTATACCATTCTAATTGATAGACTACTGAACTGGGTTTGCATGTCTGGTACTGCACTCAAATGGTTTTCCTCTTATTTGTCTGACAGACACTTCAGTGTTCACATTAATAATTATGTGTCTCCCTCCGCTCCTCTCTTATGTGGGGTCCCACAAGGGTTGATCCTTGGACCTATTCTGTTTTCATTATATAGGCTACCTCTGGGCCATCTACTTAACTCCTCCAGTTGTACTGCTTACCATTGCT
Source organism: Lampris incognitus (assembly GCF_029633865.1). Lineage (NCBI taxonomy): Eukaryota > Metazoa > Chordata > Actinopteri > Lampriformes > Lampridae > Lampris > Lampris incognitus. The sequence continues at coordinate 46,654,008 of NC_079216.1, forward strand.
ATGCTGATTACATGCAGCTTTGCTTCTCAGTTAAACCTAATATCCTCAATAAACTTACCACTCTTCATGACTGCCTGGCTTCTGTTACAAATCCGATGTCTCAAAATGTCCTCCATCTTAATTCTGGCAAAACTGGGGCCCTTGTGATTGGCCCCGATTATTTTACAAAGGATGTCAGTCACTGTTTTACCAAGGATGTCAATCACCGTATGGGCCCCCTTGCTAGCAACATCAACACTGCCTCTAAAAATCTTAGTATTCTTTTTGACCAACATTTGAAATTTTCAACTCGTATTACTAAGTTCAATCAGTCTCGTTTCTTGCAATTGAGAAATATTGCAAAAATCAGACTCATACTATCTGCTAAAAACTTAGAATTCTAGTGCATACCTTAATCTTTTCTTGCTTAGACTTATGTAACAATCTCTTTTCTTGTATTACTCAGTCCTTTCTTGCTCTCCTTCCATTGATGCAAAATGCAGTGGCTAGACTGTTAACAAAAAATAGTTGTCGGGCTCACATCACTCCAATTCTTGTTTCCCTTCATTGGCTTCCAGTAAGACACAGAACTGATTTTAAAATTTTACTAATTACGTACAAGGCCTTGCACGGTCTGGCCCTTGCATATATAGTACAGTTGTTAAGCCCATATTCAAGCTGTCGGCCACTCATATCTTCTGATCAAGAGCTTTTATCTGTGCTTTTGGGGTTGCAGCTCCTAACCTTCAAACAGCCTTCCCAATTCCATCAGACCTGTTGAATCTGTGGCTTTTTTTAAGCAGTTGCTGAAAATTCATTTCTATAGGTTAGCCTTTTTATAAATACTCTGTTTGCCTTTAGTTTTGATAATTTTGGTCTTGTGCTTTCATTTTTATCTATACTATATCATGCAAAAAGTGTTTTTTCTTTTTTTTATTATACATTTTAATTTTATTTTTTAATGTTCGAAATAAACTGAAAAAACTAAACATATATGTGTATGTGTGTGTATGTATGTATGTATGTAGGTAGGTAGGAGGTAGGTAGGTAGTTAGGTTATAGGAAGGTAGGTAGGTATGTATGCTTGTATTTCTATGTGTGTATTTTATCCAATTTGTGAAGCACTTTGTAACTGTGCATTTTAAAAAGTGCTATATAAATTATAATAATAATTATTATTATTATTTCATTATTTCATACAAGAAATGCAGCGCAAAGTGCTTTACAATAATGAAATTACATGCACTGAGTGGTACACATGAAAACAGACATAGCATGAACATAACAACAGGTATAGCATGTCATAATTAATGTAAAATAAGGTGGTGTCATAGCTAGCTAAAGGCTAAAGTGAAGAGATACGTTTTTAGCTTTCTTTTAAAAATATTTAGCGAGCTGGCTTCCCTGATATCTACAGGTAGTGTGTTTCATAACTTTGGGGTGTAATTAACAAAGGCTGCATCCCCGATTTTCTTTCAGCTGTTGTTGGGAACCTCCAATAAACCAGCAGCAGATGATTGGTGTTCTTGATGGCAAACAGTTAAGGGAATTTGCAATTTAGCTTGGTCCTATCTTATTAAGGGCTTTGTAAAAAAAGGAGGAGAACCTTAAAATCAAATCTAAATGTTACAGGAAACCAGTACAGAGCAGCTAAAACTGGACTCATGTGCTATCTCCTCTTGGTTCTGGTGAATAGCTGAGCTGCAGAGTTTTGAATGGGCTGAAGTCCCTCAGTGTTTTTTTTTCTTTTCTGGAGGCCAGTAAAAAGTGCATTACAGTTATCGAGTCAGCTTGAAATAAAGGCACGAATCAGTTTTTCAGCATCCTTTTTATTTATAAGTAGTCATTTAGTTATGTTTCTAAGGTGGAAAAAATATGTTTTCATCACCGTGTTAATGTGGGACTTCAAACTTAGATCTGACTCTAAGATAACATCGAAACTTGTAGCCTCAGATTTAATCCAGGGAATTCATTTCCTCAGATTATTAAATATAATTTATTTATTTATTCATTTATTTATTTTTTGTTTTAGGGCTGATTGCTAGGATTTCACCTTTTCCTCGTTTAACTTTAAGACATTATTGCTCACCCATTTGTTCATTGCCAAAATACAGGTAGTTATGGAGTTTATGGCTGCGGCATCATTTGGTTCAGCAGAGATTTACACTTGCATGTCATCTGCATAACTATGAAAACATACATTGTACTCCCTAATGGTGTCACCAAGTGGCAGCATGTATAGTGAGAATAATAATTGGAACAAGGAATCTTCATTGTGCAACCCCAAAACAAATGTAATGTTTCTCAGACACATGATCTCCAACAGTGACGTAAAACTTTCTCCCTTTGATGTATGTTTTGAACCAGTTTACACACAGTTAAAGACCAACCAAGTTTCCAAGATGATTGATTGGCATATCATGGTCAGTTGTATCAAACACTGCACTTAAGTCTAAGAGGACAATAATTTAGTCTTAGAGTTTAAGAGAGATAAAAGTTAAGTCTTTTCCCATGATTACACCTTTTTGAAAGGTTTTCTGAGGTCATCCTTGTTTACATGAGCAGTAATAGTGTCTCTAATTGAAGTTATTTTGTTATTGACGCAAAATGTGTGTTCTTCACATTTTGATGCAGAGAACTGCAGAGGGGTCGGGGCAGTGTTGGTTAGCTGGTCAATAGTGTAGAATAATATTCTAGAGTTTCCAGCATTCTCTGTAATAATCTTGGAAAAGTAATATTTTCTTGCTAGATGTATTGATTTGTTATAGGCAGTCATGGCTTCTTTGTATATATATTCAGCAGCACTCAGGCCCAACGAGAAGAACACAAACACCTGAGGGGAGCTTTAAAAACCTGCGGCTACCCCAGTTGGACCTTTGTGAAAACTGCAACACGTTCCAAAAAGACCAACCAGGTGAGCGACGAGGAGAAAAGGAACAGATGGAATAGCACAGTCATCCCGTATGTTTCTGGGGTGTCCGAGAAACTCGGGAGAATTTTCAACAAACACCACATCCCAGTATACTTCAAACCCAGCAACACACTCCAACAAAGACTGGTTCATCCCAAAGACTGTGTACCACACACCCGGAAAAGCAATATGGTGTATGCTGTACAATGCAATGAGGATTGCACTGACCTATACATAGGAGAAAACAAACAGCCACTACACAAACGGATGGCCCAACACAGAAGGCCAAACTCCTCAGGACAAGACTCAGCAGTCTATCTACACCTAAAGGAGAAGACACACTCCTTCGAGGACAGCGACGTACACATTTTGGACAGAGAAGATAGATGGTTTGAAAGAGGGGTGAAGGAAACCATCTATGCGAAACTGGAAAAACCATCCCTCAACAGAGGAGGAGGTCCGCAACACCACCTATCTCCCACTTACAATGCCGTCCTTTCATCTCTACCCAGGAGACTCAAGAAGCCTAGCCTCCAAGAACAACAGTCGGTCATTGACGGCTCCAACGACTCTCATGACCACTGAGATGGCCGGATACAGTTGGGGAGAAAAAGGGGGACCCCCCCCAAAAAAAGAATCATGAAACGGGGAACCCCCCCCCCAAAAAAAAAGAATCATGAATTTAACAATGTGTGAGATATATATGAAATATGGAAGAAATACTTGTAAAATATATAATGTACACAATATTGACAAAAATTCTGATTACAAGAGGACACTAATTACTGATAAAGAATTGTTGGCATCCTTAGTCATTTCATTTCCAAGATGACATACTGTTAACAGCTGACAGTATCTGTTGCAAGGATGGATTTACTCCCTGTTGTTTGCTTCAGCACTAATTGTTTCCATCTGTAAACCAGATATAAATTGAAAAATTTTGCAGTTCTTGTTCAATTGTCTGCTCTCTTGCTGATCTGGGTCAAACTTCAGTACACAGAGCCAGGAAGACTGCTAGGAAGACTAAAGTTTTAAAAGGTTTTAATTTCTTGATCCAATCTTCTTTTTTTTTTAATCTTTTTTCCATCTAATTCCTTCACTATGCTAAATCCAATTTCCCTGCTTTCTTTGTCAGTGAGAGGGTGTATTGTTTTGCTTTGTAAATAAATTAAGGTTTTTTCTTATTGTCATAATTTTGATTCTGTGCTTTTTTTTATTTGTGGCTTTCAAGGTATGATGAATTGCAAAAGGAGATAAGCAAATGATAAATTAGGTTACAGGAATTTATTCTATGAGATCGTACTTGAATTCACAAAGATAGTTTAAAAAGTGAACCATTCTAGTCTATTTTGCAGTTAGTATCATGCATAGAAACACAGTCTAAAACAATAAACATGTACATTAGATACGGGCATACAATGAAATCTTTAAACATCCAGTTCTGACAAGGTTAATAGGATAGGCAAGCACTCAACATTTACCATTGTCATTTGCTTTCTGTACAGTCTTAATTCCCAACAAATTAAAGCCACCATACGAGAATGAGATTCTGGTTTGGTGTGTGATTCTTGTCACATTTGCCCAGTCCTCCTCATGAAAATGTGCTCTTTGCCCCACCCTCAGGCTCTGGGTGCTCAGAACTTGAATTTTGTAATTAAAGAATTAATGGTGTCACTAATCGAGCAATTAATCAGCAGTTACAGCAATGGCCTGCCCACCTTAAAGTGAAGAGAGCAGTCTTTTGTTGAAAGGGCTGTGTGTGGGGCGCATAGACCCAGAAACTACACTGTGATCCAACAACAGTATATGGTCATGGAGTTTACCAATTCTCACAGTGGTTTTCATTTCCACTGTGTTCTGCTGTCCTCCTTCACAGCTTTCACAGTGAAGAAATAGAACAGGAAATTGAAAAAAAAAAAACAAGGGGTTGAACTCAGTCATGGGGTTTGAAAAATTAAGGGCATCTCGTGCAAGTGTTTCATATAAGTGTCACGGTTATATGTGGTGTCTCATTTCTGTATAGACAGGCACTATCCATAATTTGGTCTGTTATAATGCATGTGTCCAGTTTTTCACTACACTCAGTGTAAGGCAGTATTTTTAATATTTAACAGGTGTTATTAGAATTCTATTTTTAGACACATGTTTTCTAAATTATAGTAGTCACAACAGTAAATTTTCATTTTTTTTGGTCTTTTTCATTTATTCATAATGGTGTGTATAGCATTTGCCTCCCCTGCCCTTTTATCCCTCCCCAATCGAAATTTGTCCAATTACCCCACTCTTCCAAGCCGCCCCGGTCGCTGCTCCACCCCCTCTGCTGATTCAGGGAGGGCTGCAGACTACCACATGCCTCCTCCGATACATGAGGAGTCGCCAGCCACTTCTTTTCACCTGACAGTGAGGAGTTTCGCCAGGGAGACGTAGCGCGTGGGAGGATCATGCTGTTCCCCCCAGTTCCCCCTCCTCCCCAAACAGGTGCCCCGACCGACCTAGAGGAGGCGCTAGTGCAGCGACCAGGACACAAACCCACATCAGGCTTCCCACCCGCAGACACAGCCTACTGTGTCTGTAGGGACCCTCGACCATGCCGGAGGTAACACGGGGATTCAAACCGGCAATCCCCGTGTTGGTAGGCAACGGAATAGACTGCTACGCTACACGGATGCCTGACATTTGTCTTTTTACATTCATATGGTGCAGTTATTTCACAAAACTATTGAATGACATTCAGTGCTCTTGTGGATACTTAAGCATCACAATGTTTAGTGTTGTCAACCTATAGTTTGATAATAAAAGCACACAGAGACTTCAGTTGCATTCACATCATGATGCTAGTACTGACCATTTTAAATAATAAAGTTAGTGTGTCATCCTATGCAGTAGTTCAGTTAATAATCCTAGAGACTAGAGATTATGTTAATAGTTTAATATATTAAGTTCTAGCCTTGAAAAGGGCTCAACAGTTTCGCTTTTAAAAAATAATCCACTTTCTCATAATAATTGAAAATCTCGTCTAATAAACACGATGGTACTATACAACAAATACTAAATAAACTGCATTGTGACTGAGGGTTTACTGACTGGACTGGTGCTAACAAAGGAAGGCTGATCATTGTTAATAGTACCATCTGCATTTTATCCTGCCAGTTATTCTTCTCAGCCATCCCTGTAGGAATCAAGTCAAAATGGTCTATTTTCATGAAACCCTGTGATTCTCTTTGAGTTTAGCCTACCCTTAAGTGCTATCCCAATAATGTTAGGGTCAGCTGATTACTAGTTGTTTAAAAATAATGACAGGTTTTACACTGTAAAGGTCTATGTTGTATGTGTTTGCAGCCATTTAGCTTGTGTTATTCACTTTGGTGCACCCATGTCTATATTGTCAGAGTTGTCAAGTGGAATACCACAACAGGCACAGACTCAAATCAAGTTTACCACTCAGTATTTATTTCAAGGACAATCTACTTGTCCGACATCTCTCATGAGCATGAAACCTAAGTCAAAACATACAATATGTATATTTTCACAAACACTATGAGCAATAATACACAACACAAACATATTGCCACAGTTTCCTCATGCTGTCGTGCTTCCCCGGTCTAGCCACCTACATGCATATGAGCAGCTCTGAGTTGCAATCACATGTTTCAAGATATGCCAGCTTGGATGAAGGACTGGTAGATGGCACATCTCCCTCTCATGTCTTCCTAGACTTAATACAAATTGAACAACAAAGAAGTCCTCACTGCTTTTCTTTTTTTTTCCTTTCCATCACTCCTAATGAAGAGATAAAGCCCAGGCAGTGGAGGCAATATTTTGTGATTTTTAAAAAAAAAAAAAAAATTTTGATAGAGGTTGAGAGCCAGTGGAGGCTGTTTCAACTACAACAAGAAATAAAGATATAAAAGACATCACCAAGGCCATCTTTGCTTTGTGTGCCTTTGTGCATTTGGGCTTTTGGTTCTGAGGCTGCTGCATGTGTGAGTAGAGTAAACAGATGTTTTGCTTTTTCATTAAACATAAATTGATTATTCTTCATCAAATTTTGCTGCCCACAGCACACAATGGGACATTTGGATATATGTTCAAGCAAAAAACATTCAAATCACAAAATTGTAGCCAAGAATAAAAGTAAAGCAGATTTATTTGCCTCTAAATCAACATAAAAATACATAACTATAAAAAGTATATTTAATGACTTTGCCTTTTTCTAAGAATTTAATAAAACATGTGCATCCCAGAGTTTAGTACATTACAGTTACCCTTTACATTTGATGTCTAACGGATTTTTGCTTTTCTTTTCTCTCTTCTTTCCAGCCTGACCCTGATCCTCTTTCCAAGGAGTGGAAGACCAGTCAATGAATTATGAATGGTAAACACGATGACATCCTCTCAGCAGCAGCAGACGATGAGAGGTCCTAGGTTGAACCGGGCCTTGTCCGACCCATTGTTTGTGCTACTCCTGGCCCTCCAGCTGCTGGTGGTGGCAGGGCTGGTGCGTGCTCAGACATGCCCCTCTGTCTGTTCCTGTAGTAACCAATTCAGTAAGGTCATATGTACCCGACGGGGCCTGCGTGATGTCCCAGACGGCATTTCTACAAACACACGTTACCTGAATCTACAAGAGAACCTCATTCAGGTCATCAAGGTGGACAGCTTCAAGCACCTAAGACATCTGGAAATCCTGCAGCTAAGTAAGAACCATATCCGCAACATCGAGCTGGGGGCCTTCAATGGATTGGCGAGCTTAAATACCTTGGAGCTCTTCGATAACCGCCTCACCACCATCCCTAACGGAGCATTTGAGTATCTTTCCAAACTGAAGGAGCTGTGGTTAAGGAATAACCCCATTGAGAGCATTCCCTCCTATGCGTTCAACAGAGTGCCCTCATTACGTAGGCTGGACCTTGGGGAGTTGAAACGCCTCACCTACATATCTGAGGGAGCCTTTGAAGGACTGAGCAATCTGCGCTACCTGAACCTGGGCATGTGCAATCTGAAGGAGATTCCAAACCTTATTCCCCTGGTGAAGCTGGATGAGCTGGAGATGTCGGGTAACCAGCTGTCCATCATTCGGCCTGGCTCATTCAAAGGGCTCATCCACTTGCAGAAGTTATGGATGATGCACGCCCAGATCCAGACCATAGAGAGGAACTCCTTTGATGATCTACAGTCACTAGTGGAGCTCAATCTGGCCCACAACAACCTCACCCTCTTACCCCATGATCTCTTCACACCCTTACATCACCTAGAGAGGGTGCACTTACACCACAACCCATGGAATTGTAACTGTGACATTCTCTGGCTAAGCTGGTGGCTAAAAGAGATGGTGCCAGCCAACACCAGCTGCTGTGCCCGCTGTAGCTCACCAGCCAGCCACAAGGGGCGTTATATCGGTGAGCTGGACCAAAACTACTTTCACTGCTACGCTCCTGTTATTGTGGAGCCTCCGGCGGACCTAAATGTGACTGAGGGGAGTGCTGCAGAACTGAAATGCAGGGCCAGCTCCCTCACCTCAGTTAGTTGGATTACACCTAATGGTTCCATTATGACACATGGTGCATACAAAGTAAGAATTTCTGTGCTAAATGATGGCACGCTGAACTTCACCAATGTCACCATGCAGGACACAGGCACTTATACCTGCATGGTGAGTAATTCTGCAGGCAACACAACAGCTTCTGCCACTCTCAATGTGTCATCTACCGAGAACAGCAGTTTCAGCTACTTCACCACTGTTACAGTGGAGACTATAGAAACGCCACATAATGAGGGTTTAACCACTGTGCACCAGAAAGTGGGCCCCACACCCTCTGCTGGCTCATGGGAGTCTATCTCCTCCACCTCAACAACCACCACCACCACAGTCCGGACCCCACTCTCCACTCGTGCCACAGAGAAAATGTACACCATCCCTGTCACAGAACTGGGAAGTGATGGCTCTCTCAATGGACTGGATGAGGTGATGAAAACCACCAAGATCATCATTGGCTGTTTTGTGGCTATAACCCTTATGGCAGCTGTCATGTTGATCATCTTCTACAAGATGCGCAAGCAGCACCACCAGCAGAATCACCATGCTCCTACACGTACCATTGAAATCATCAATGTGGATGAGGACTGTGTAACAGGAGGACCAGGTATGGAGAGCCATTTGACTCTGCCCCCGCTTGAGCATGAGCACCTCAACCACTACAATACCTATAAGACAGCATTCAACCACGCCTCCACCATCAACTCCATACACAGTTCAGCGCATGAACCTTTGTTAATCCGAGCCAGCTCAAAAGACAATGTACAAGAGACCCAGATCTAATAATTTTTTTTTTCATAAGGACTATAATATTGAAGATATTGCATAAGGACATTATTGCAGATGGGTTAGGAGGACAATAGCTGAATCATGGAGTAACAAACTGGCGTGTCTTTGGCTAATCAGTGGTTGGAGAGGTTTATTCAATGACTTTGGGGACTAGGGTATGTCTACTGTTTCAAAATGTGTCTTTACAAAACAGTTATTTATTTAAGAAAAAAAAGTATTGTGGTTAAATCAAGAAAAAAAAACTATTCTGCAATTATTTTTTCAGCGCTTAATTCATTTTTTTCTTCCTTTGTTTGATAAATTGGTTTACTAATATGCTTTCAAACTCTGTGTGGACACATGTAAGAAAAAAAAATCTCCTAAAGCTAATTATTTTGATAGTATCTGACAGATCCCAGCTTCTGTGATACAGTGACCTTGTTTTCCTCATTTGAAAATTTCTAGATCAAATCACTGATTTCTTTTTTTGCACCATGAATTAATTGATGAAACCTTTTGTGACCATCTGCAGTGATGACTGATTAAAAGCTTTGCTATTGTCTGAGAGAGAGAGGACTGAAATTTGATGATTATTAGGTATTTTATTAAATTTGTCACACTCACATGAAAGATGTACTCTTGGATCTCTAATAAATAAACTGAGGGAAATAAGACCTTAGTCATTTTATTTTCAAAAAAAAGGCAAACTAGAGATCAGTTAATGTGATATTTTATATCTATGAAAGAAAATAACTTGTGTGACTTTCTTATTAATACTCAGTTTTCTTTATCCATAACCTTCATCTGTTTTGATTATTTCTAAATGTAGAGATATCCTGATATCATCATGAAAAAGGTACCAATTTACCAGAACAAAGTCACTTACAGATCTCTGATGTTTATGTTACATGAAAAACATTAAGAGCTACATTACAAAGAGACTGGTGGTAAAAAAATAATGTGGAAACCAATGGACTATTGCAAACAAAGCAATCATGGAGGAATTAGGTGTTTTTTGCTGACAAAAGTACCATTCTCCACTACTTCAAAATGTTGTCTGCTTATCATGGCACCATGTGTACCTTTGTAGGGTGCTTAGCATTTTAGCATTCTTGCATATCCAGGTGAGCTGAAGCTACCTATGTTGGTACTGGCATCGCTAACCTCAACTACAGAGCTTCAGCACTGTTAGGACCAGATGAGCTGAAGAACGATCTTAAACCTTTTATCCATTGTCTGAGCACATTGCCTGTCATCTGAGTGCCACATTCACTCATGGGCAGTGGATAGCAGACTCATATTCACACCATGCCCCTGCCAAGCACAGGACTAGGCCCAGAGGAGAGACTGCCAGGCCTTATGCTGTGGGAGGCTTTCGCAATGAGCATGTGGGATCGGGCCTCAAACAGATGTTCAAGTTGCATCTGTGTCTACCCCTCTTCCTTAGCCACACACAACAAAATTTGCATCATAATTGATGTCATCATGGCCTTTGGATAGCCACAGCTTCACATGCTTCCATACCCTGGAAACCATTCCCAGGTCCCAACAGTGAAAAATTGCGTCATAATTCAGAGGCCGAGCTAAGGCTTAGAAAGTCACCACAGTGGTCTCTTTATATATTAAGGTATTAAAAAGTTAACACTGCCTTCCTTTTTATCAGTTTTGCCCATGTTATACAAATAGTGTTGTATGCATACAATTAAAAAAATATTCAGATGTATTGTTGAAGGTATAGTGTCAAAAAAGAGACACTGAAGAGTCATGATGGATATATGAGTTATAAGGTTGATTATTTCCATTTGTTTCATGCTTAATCCGTTTTCAAGTAGTGAAATTGATAGAGATGGCTGTTTGCCTGAATGATAGACAACTAATGTATGAATGGAGAGTTAAATATTTGAAGAACTGGGCTGCAGCTCTTAGCAAAAAACAAAACAAAACAAAACTCAACCATTATATTGGGTGCTGTCTGTCTAAACCCTTGAACACTATTAATCCGATCATTACACCAACCAGAGTTTGGCACATTTGTAAACCATATAATGAGCTGCGTGTGTATCATTGTCTGTGTTTGAGTTGTCATTGGTGGGGTATGGTTCAAAAGTCTACTCAGTTTATACAAAGGAGTATGACCATCTTCCCCTCTTTTCTTTATTTAGAGGTAAATCACCTGAAAAAAATTACTAGTAAATTTGTTGCATTTTGGTCAGACTGTTTCATATGTATGTAAGATATCTAAATATTTTTTGTCAGTATTCTTTTTTCCACATGATTTTTTTTCTCTGAGAGGGAATGCTGTTCTAGTGGTAGATTTATATGAAGATAAATTTTGAGAATAAAACAAAAAAACAAAAAAAAACAATTTTGATTTTACATGTGCCAACAACCTGTTCTAAACGTGAAAAAGAGAAACATGCTGTAAAAGAATAAGAAATTGATTTTCATGTAAGCATTCTTTCATGACCTTTAAAAATATATGAAGATCGATTATAGAAACCAGAGTTTGTAGTTCATACACAAAATATGGTTAAGAATAAACTATTGTTGTTTTTCTGTACTGCCTGATTCTTATTTCCACCCACTGCCTTGAGAGGATTGATGGAAAAAGTACGGCGTGAAGATGGGAGAGGTTGGAAAGCGCTACAGTAAGGCGTCCTGTGCAGTGCTACTGCAGCTGCTGAGGGTGATGGTGATGTGATGGTGAGTGGGCAGCAGCTTTCTGAACACTGTGCCATGACACACACTACAGCTAAATATGTCAGCTGTAAAAAAAAAAAAAAAGTGAGCTGTACGAGGAACAAGCAATGAACTATAGTGCAAATTATATTTTTTTTATGTATCTGAAAGGTCAAATAGACCCGTAGAGCAATGCTGCTTGATCATTCATAATAGAATATCAGAAGCACTAAACAAGTTTGTTGTGCACTTGAACTGTTAATCTCTGAAGAGGCCATATGGCTTTACAATAAGTGACATTCTTAGAGCATTCTGATGTAATAAGAACACATTTTGGCATTTTAAATTTTTCTGATTTTAAAAGGTTGATAAAAATAAATTTGGCGCAAAAGGACAACAGATTTTTACAAATAGCATTCACTGCATTTCTATCATATGGCCTTAGGTTATATTATTTGGGAGAGTGTCCACATACTTGCAGTTTCCAACGAGGGCCCTCTGGTTATTTCCTGTCAATCCTTGTCTTTATGCATGCTCAATAATCCAGGTAAGGAAATCACAGAAAGATGAATCAGTTCATCTGGACACAATGTTTATTGAGAGAAACGTTTTATCACTCATCTAAGTGACCTCTTCAGTCTCAACTGACTGCAGGTGTCCCCACCCTTATAAACAACACAGTGGCATAATGACCAAAACCAACGATCAGTTGCTTTCAAACCCCATAACATGCTGTGCCAGAAATTGGCCCACCCCAACAATTGGGTCCTCCAGCACAAACAGACCAAAATAGTGTACGCTGTTAAGTGCCAGGAGGATTGCCGTGACTTGTACATCGGGGAAACCAAACAGATGCTGTCCAAGAGGATGCCACAACACAGGAGAGCTAACATGTCAGGCCAGGACTCCACAGTCTACACCCATGTACAGGCCAGTGGCCACTCTTTCAAGGATGAGGACGTGCACATCCTTGATAGAAAGGAACGCGGGTTTGAACGGGGAGTCAAAGTTGCCATCTATGTGAAGACGGAACGACCATCCCTGAACCGGGGTGGGGGTTGTTAAGAGCACATCTGTCATCATCTTACAATGCTGTGATTGCAAACAATCCCCAATCTTCTGTGAATAGTACACATGGCCATTGTAACACTAGTGAATGGTCACGCCCATATTTGCATATGAAACTGATCGTTGATTTTGGTCGTTATAGATGGGGATACCTGCAGTCAGTTTAGACTGAAGAGGTCACTTTAGATGAGTGATAAAACGTTTCTCTCAATAAACGTTGTGTCCAGATGAACTGACTCAACCTTCTCTGAAATCACAGAACATAGATTGATTCATTGATTGGGAAATAGTTACAATCACAGCATTGTAAGATGCCGACATGTACTCCCCCCCTCGGTTCAGAGATGGTCGTTCCCTCTTCACATAGATGGCCTCTTTGACTCCTCTCTTTGATACCAAACCTTTGTTTTAATCCTGGTAAATCAATGGCTATTTTATGGAGCTGCTGCCTCTTTGAATTACAAAACCAAAAACCTCAAATTTCTGTGACATACTGCTCCTATTTCTTATAGTATATGCAATATTCTCAATATTCATTAAAATATTCATCCCAATATTATTCCCAATATTCCCAGCACAGACGTTGCTCATAGCTCAAGATAAAGCTTTAAACTCTAAATTCTTTGTGGATGAGCTGTAGGGTTCACTTAATATCCACAATGGACTTATCTCAGGTTTATAAAAAACACTAGTCTATTTATCTTAATCGATTTGGCTCATTAAGTGTGACTACTGCCGGCCATACTTACGTTTTGTCTGCCTATATCTATATCTTTGCTTTTATGATGCGCACATTTTTTAATGTCATTGTTTCAATTTACTTATCAATGCAAACATTATGCTAGAATGTGTAATGCTGTCTGCCTTTACCATCAAACTAAAAATACTAAACAAAAAGCAAGTCACAATCAATCAATGAATCATTTTCAAGTACATAAATTGCTTTATCCTAGTCCTGTTCACAATTTTTATATTTCAAAATGATGACCCATTAATTGAGCTGAAGAATTGCTTACAGAATTATAGTGTTAATAACAAGAATACATCAATCTTAGTTTGAGATATCCTTAAATACCATTACATCATTACAATCTTTGGTGCTGATTTTGCTATTTTTCTATCATCAACATCCACAGTGACCCATTTAGTCTGGCCTAAGCAGAAATCAACATTAGCATTAGTAATTTCACAGTGCATTGATGAACAGGCAAAAAGTAGTTCTTTCCTTATTAGAGATCGTGATGCTTTGAAGTAATACCAATATAGGAAATGGTTAGAATTCAGTGGTGGATCATTCCCAAACAAAACATGATGGGAAGGTGAACTGAGAACCAGATGAAGAGTTGCATAAACATGTCAGAAAAAAAAAACTTGCCCATTTGCTGAACAGACATAATTGAGATTGCCTGCCCGCTCATGGTCTATTCTGTTGTCTACCAAACATAGGGATCACCAGTTCGAATCCCCTTGTTACCTCCGGCTTGGTTGGGGGTCCATACAGACACGACTGGCCATGTCTGTGGGTGAGAAGCCGGATGTGGGTGTGTGTCCTGGTCGCTGCACTAGCGCCTCCTCTGGTCAGTCGAGGCACCTGTTCAGGGGGGAGGGGTAACTGGGGGGAATAGCGGGATCCTCCCACACGCTACATCCCCTTGGTGAAACTCCTCACTGTCAGGTAGAAAGAAGCAGCTGGCGACTACACATGAATCGGAGGAGGCATGTGGTTGTCTGCAGCCCTCCCCGGATCAGCAAAGGGGGTAGAGCAGCGATCAGGACGGCTCGGAAGTGTGGGGTAATTGGCTGGGCATAATTTGGGAGAAAAGGTGGTGGTGGTGGTGGTGGGGGGTTGCACGCTCATTTTTGTCTGCAATTGCTTACAGAAACATGTGTGAATGCTACATTAGTGGAAACAAGTAGGACTACTTGAACATGGGTGTCGAATGACAGTAACTGTGTACTAACTTCTCACTCCAGCTAATATGACTCATTTTATTGACAGGCATTTGGTTTCTGAAGAATCCTGGCTGCAAATACAGGGTCTGAAGAGGCAACAGTAGGCGTAGCAGGAGAAAATAGTATTATGAGTGTTTAACACATCTACTTATAATTCTGCTTCAGGCATTATGCATGCATTAAGTATACACTGCACTGTATATATTATAAACTATTTAGCATTTTCAGGCAAAATCACAAACTGGTACATAAGAAAACATGACATGTCACACAGAAAAATCGGTCAAATTATTATTATGCTAAGAAACAATCGTATATGTTTTGTATTGATAACATTCATAATACTAGTCTACCAATGTGAGTGGATAATAGTGGTATGCTAATGAGGAAATTAAATGGCAAATATTTTAATGCCTCAATCAAATGTTAAACCTGCATGCACAACAATTTGTGTTGAGTAAAATAAAATGCCTGGAATAAGTAACTATAGTTAGGCTTTAAATAAGGCCTCTTCCATGTTATTAGGCATCTACCTTACTTTCACTGCAGTGAGCTTCTCTGCTCTGTCTGGCAGCATTGATTTTCTCATCGCCTGGGCTGCTGCTCCTCTCCCCCTGGCCGAGTGTGTGCACAAAACAGCTCATCTCAAACCCCAGCTAAAGAGATGGTTACACTGAGGATAAGGTAGTTAATACGGTGTGTGTGTGTGTGTGTGTGTGTGTGTGTGTGTGTGTGTGTGTGTGTGTGTGTGTGTGTGTGTGTGTGTGTGTGTGAGTGAATGGGAAAGAGTGTGTCTGTCAATACTGAGAAAAGAACTCGTAGCTGTGCTGCGTACAGCACGTAACGAGTATGTTTCACTCCAATGTTCACAAACAATAAAAACAAACTTTTCACAGCTTTGAAATATAATTAAACCTCACTCGCTTTACCTATCACACCACGTCTGCTCTTGATGCCAAAGCAAATCAATTCAAGAGGCTTCTCATGGTAAATGATATGCCCTTTGTGTACCTTTGTGGGTGAACTTACAGTTTCCAAACCCCACAAGAACACACACAACAGCAGATGCATCGAGTGTGGCTGCCTTAAAACAGGCAAACTGGGTGCAGTTGTGTACTTGTTTGGCATTATATTCCGTTTGTTTTGTTTTGACATGCATTATAAAATGTATGACAGTTTTTTTGCTGGAGGCACGCATGTCTAATTGTTGTATTTATACAACAGTATGAATGGGTGGATTATGATACCATGGTTTTTTGTTTTTTTTTTGTTTTTTTTTCTTCTCCCCAATTGTAACCGGCCAATCATCCCACTCTTCTGAGCCATCCCGGTCTCTGCTTCACATCCTCTGCCGATCCGGGAAGGGCTGCAGACTACCACATAATCTTCTCCGATACATGTGGCGTCGCCAGGCACTTCTTTTCACCTGACAGTGAGGAGTTTTGCCAGGGGGATATAGTGCGTGGGAGGATCACACTATTCCCCCCAGTCCCCCCCCCCCAAACAGGCGCCCCGACTGACCAGAGGAGGCGCTAGTACAGCGACCAGGACACATACTCACATCTGGCTTCTCACCCGGAGACACAGCCAATTGTGTCTGTAGGGATGACCGACCAAGCCGGAGGTAACATAGGGATTCGAACCAGTGATCCCCGTGTTGGTAGGCAACGGAATAGACCGCTACGCTACCCGGATGCCTAGAATCATATTTTCTACCGCATAGAAAACAATTTGATAATGATTGCTTAACAATGATTTTGTAAGCAATATACCACACACTAATCAACAGCATTTGATACTTGTGGGAGGAGTTACTGTGTTATACATTCGGATAAGGGTCCAGGGATTAAGGACAAATCTGTGACAATTTCAATAATCTCTCTCATAATTTACTGATATTCTACTGATGGCAGATAGACGGATGTATACTTTAAGGTTATCACATGAGGATATTTGTTTTCACCTTTTGTCCAGAGCCTCACATACAGTAAACACATGTATACATACTACACATACCATATGACATACATAGAGGACAGAGTCATTATAATGACACGAGTCTGCACCCGGTGATGTACTCATAAGTGATGTATCTGCCGGTAGTACTAACCATGCTCCCAATTAACTCAACACATGCTCCTGAAAAAGCCAGAAAAAGCAGTAGTGTAGTCTAGTGATGGAACAGGCCATTCCATTCTTATAGTCTCAGGTTTGATACCCATTAACACCTATGCATTTCTACTCATAACACGTTTCTCTAGATAATATTCATGAAATGAAAACACAATCATTTTAATTAACTGAGCAGGATAAGCGATTAAGATAATAGATGGATGGAGTTTGTTATGTTCAGTTCTTCTTGAATCCTGATCTCTGTCATTCAACAAGGTGAATGAAAAAAAAAATTGATGCAAAAAAAAAACACATTAGTAAACTAGCAGATACACAGCATGATCGGTGCACATTTTGCTCAAGACGGAATGCTATGCAAGTTTTTTGGGGTCAAGGCATTAAACAATGACAAAAATAGCTCAGCCAGGTTCTTGCGTTTTTAAAAGAAAGCAGCATGAGTGGTTCAATTCAAATCAGTACTTTTCAGCAGCCCCTGCTTATATTTATTATTGATATTATGCTTCAAAAAAGAAATGTGTATTTGAATTCTACTAAAAAAGTGTACTTAAAAAAACTTCTTCAATTCTGTTACACTGTCACTGACTCACAATCCAGCCCGGCTACAGAGTGTGTTTTCTGGAGGGAGCGTGCATTACATTGCAGTTTGCAGATGATTTCACTCTTTGATCAAGGTCAAATGTGTGCATGGTGGCTTTTGAGTGCAGTCAAATGTGTGAAGCTGCCTATTGAAAACAAAGCCCAGGGCCCGTTCGTTCCACTGTCTCCGCCACTAATGCACCATTTAAATCCTCATTCTATCCCTCATTCTGCTCCTGAGGCTGGAGTAAATTAACAGTTGCTTATACTAGCACTTTTTTTTGACACAGTCATGTTCCTCTTTTGTGGAAAAAAAAACAAAAAAAATTTAACTGGATCCATAGATGCTATCTGGAAACAGAAAAAACACCTATTTAGCCCCCCCCCCCCGCATCACTGTTGAAACTATTTGTGAGCACATTGCCATTCAAGTATTTCTCACATTGAATATACTTAAGCATCTTAGTCAGGTATCAATGAATGGAGTTTGGCAATAAAAATTAAAAAACATTTCATGATACATTTCAAAGTTGCAGGCGATTTGTATTACAGTTACTTCATTAATCGACCCCTTTGACCACATGTAATCCACATTGAATACCCAGGAGACTCAAGAAGCCTAGCCTCCAAGAACAACAGTCGGTCACTAACGGTTCCAACGACTCTCATGACCACTGAACAATGAAGTCGAAACTAACACCCCCAACGACCGTCGCTGCTAAACAAATGCATATCAATAGCTCCGATAACGACGGGCGCAGCCAAACATCAGTACACAAAAGAACCACTCATATCTATGGCTCTGTTAGCGACGGGCGTTGGTAAACATCGGATCACAAAGAGCCACGCATATCTATAGCTCTGACAACGACTCCAAAGAGGATAAATTCTGAGTCTCATCACCAGCCTGTCAGACTAGCTTGGTCTAGTCAGAAAGGCACGAACTGATGAAGCCTCTTGGATGAGAGGCGAAACGTCTTCACGGATATATACCAAGTCCAGTTGCACTTGATTCAACTCCTTTGGATAACCATGACCTGGATGAATGAGAATATTCACAGACACATTGAATCCTTCTTGTCATTGGTGTTTATCAATGAATCATCCATCCATCCATTACCCAAGCCGCTTATCCCAACTGGGGTCATGGGATGCTGAAGCCTATCCCAGCAGTCATTAGTTGGCAGGCGGGGAGACACCCTGGACAGGCTGCCAGTCCACCTCGGGGCTGACACATTCACATCTAGGGACAATTTAGCATGGCCAATTCAGCTGACCTAGATGTCTTTGGACTGTGGGAGGAAACCCACGCAGACACGAGGAGAACATGCAAAATCCACACAGAGGACAACCTGGGATGACCCCCAAGGTTGGACAACCCCAGGGTTCAAACCCAGGACCTCTTGCTGTGAGGTGACCACACTAACCACTGGAATGTTAGCTTCTGAGACTGGGACAGAGCATGTACTTGCTTTGGCATTGTGTTTTACCACTAGAAGCTCTGTCATAAATTGATATTTTTATCTAGTTTTTAGCCACAATTTTACACTACACTTTTAGATCCTAGTTGTTTTACCTATATATTTTAACAAGGTAAAAAACATTAGTAATTGGACCTTTGGATCTTAAGTTATTAGTAGTTTTAAATTAGCTATCAGCTGAATGTAGCTTACTGGACCATCTCGACTGCTGCCAGCTTAACTAGGTTTATTCTTTGCCTGATGGCTGGGTTAGCCAGTCACTTTTATTGAGGATTTTAAGCTTTTTGTACCTTTACAGACTTTTATACCAACTTACTTGCTAATACCCCAGGCTGTCCCAGGTCCTTTCTGTGTGGAGTTTGCATGTTCTCCCCGCGTCTGCATGGGTTTTCTCCGGGTGCTCCGGTTTCTTCCCACCATCAAAAAGACATGCATGTTCAGGTTAATACTCCTATCTGTGTCCCTGATCAAGGAAATGGAAAGAACTGGAGTTGGTCCCCGGACACTGCAGCTGTCCACTGCAGCCATTTAACTGGATGGGTTAAATGCAGAGAACAAATTTCATAGTAGCCTAAAATGTCATTGTAACCTGCGATGACAAAATAAAGCGGCTGTCTTCTTCTTTCTTCTTCCAACTCCCTGACAACAAACAAGACCGTGTGTGTGGATTGTCATCCTATCTTTGCCCAATTGAAGACTGACCTTACCCGACTGCAGGCTGAATGAACTCAGGGAGAGGGACCTATCATTTGTGGCCACAGCGCAGTCAAAACAGCTCTCCTTCCTGGGCAATTAGAGGGTCACCAGTCCATCATGTCCCTGAGACCATACAGCATTGCCCAGGACAATGATACCACTATTCTGTGGTCTGGAAGTGAATTGATCCACTCTACAGGCCTCTCTAATCTGGGGGAGGATGTGTGGCTCAGCCTTGGAGCAAAACCTATGACCCAAGTTTGCTCAACTCCATCCATCCCAGAGCCTCGGGTCCAGCCGCAGTTTTGCCAGATTTGATTGAGACCAAATAGCCCATTCAGAGCCCTGAACCCACCCAAAAATAGCCCTTTTTGTTTGTTTTTGTTTTTTTTACTGCCGTTTAGTAGAAGGTTTCTCTGTCCGTCTGGTGTATGTATGTAATAATAATTATGTTTATCAGAGCCATTTTTACCCAACCAATCAAATAAAAAGTAGCCCAATCTGGTAACACTGGGTCCAGGTTAAGAACAGTAAACCCTGCCAGGGTAAACATCGCCTCCAGCCACTCTCAAAGAGGCTTTCCAGCTCAGAAATAAATTTCAAGTTCTGGAAATTCTGACCTCCACAACTCCCCTGGTACATCCTGATCTGGCTGGCTGTCCTCCCTCCTTATTGGCTGCTCCTCCTGACCTTCCAGCAAATGGATTTGACATCTTGGACAACAAAGACTTCCCTCCACTCACCAGTCCATCACATCCAGGAAAGATGCAGTGTCCAGACACGCTGCCAACTCTGGACTGGCATCCGGTGGCATCCCCCCTGGTGCTGTGTCCACTTCACTGGCTGGGAACCCTCATCCACCGGTGTATGGTGGGCGGGTCCACTCTTTTACTTTACCCACTCAACAACCACCTTCTGTTCTCATTGTGGGTGATTCTATCATCAGGGACATCACGTCCAACAGGGCTGAAACACACTGCTTTCCAGGTGCCAAGGTAAATGACATTCTGGTAGAACTTCCTTGTTTGCTATCTCAGTATACCTCTGTTAAGAAAGTTGTCATTCACATTGGCACAAATCACATTCCATGGCAGCAGTCGAGGCTTTTAAAATCTGATTTTATGCATCTTTTTAACCTTCTAAAACTTAGTAAGAAAGAAGTTTTTATCTCTGGCCCACTTCCCACTTTCGGCCATGTCATTGGTCATTTTAGCAGACTTTTGCAGCTTCACACCTGGCTTCAGTCACAGTGCTTTCAATTACAATCTGGCTTTATTGACAGCTTTAATCTCTTCTGGAAATGCTATTCTATTCTTAAACATGATGGACTCCATCCAAATCAAGCAGGCTCATGAATGCTAGCTGCAAACATGTTTTGTTCCATTGTCTCCAACTCTCATGTCCATGCTATGGACAACAACATTCGGTACCTGCACACAGGTGTGGACAGTTCTGTCACTAATTGACGTCCACAGGGGCAGAGGGCTTTCAATTTTGTTTCCACTGTAAACCACACCTATTCAAGTCATTTGGTGAGTCAAATTCATCATACTAATGACTGTCACTCTGCCATACTAATTCCTGTAATAATAAACCATACACACAGACCCCATAATCTCCCCGTAACAGGGATCTAAACAATTTATTACCATTTCGGACTAATGGCCCTCTCCAACCTGACGACTCCCCCCCACACACTCCTATAAAACCTACAGTGGGCTTTACAGCTGACCATGTCAGAAGACAGTTGATGAGACTTCACACAAGCAAGGCGGTGTTAGCCCAAGGGTGCTCAAAGCCTGTGCCCCCCTATGTGGAGTGTTTCACCATGTCTTCAACATGAGCCTTAGACTTCAAAGGGTCCCTGTGCTGTGGAAGACGTCCTGCCTCATTTCTGTGCCTAAAGCGCTGCATCCCAATGACTCCAACTACTACAGACCGCCAGTAGCATTTACCTCCCACATTATGAAGACCCTAGAAAGACTTGTCCTAGAGCAGCTTCGGCCCAGTCAAACCACACTTGGACCCGATCCAGTTCGCCTACCAGCCCCAACTGGGAGTTGAGGATGCCATCATTTACCTGCTTAACCTAGCCTATGCCCATCTGGATAAGCCAGTGAACACTGTGAAGGTCATATTCTTTGACTTCTCTAGTGCCTTCAACATTATCTGGTTGGCTATACTGGGTGAGAAGCTTAAAGCACTGCAAGTAGATGCCCCCCTTGTGTCCTGGATTGTTGACTACCTTACTGGTAGACTACAGTATGTGCGCTTGCAACACTGAGTGTCAGACAGAGTGGTCAGCAACACTGGGGCTCCGCGGGGGACGATCCTGTCTCCCTTCCTTTCATCCTCTACACCACGGACTTCAACTACCACACAGAGTCCTGCCATCTTCAGAAGTTATCTGATGACTCTGCTATAGTCGGATGCATAAGCAAGGACAAGGAGGCTGAGTACCGGGCTGTGGTGGGCAACTTTGTCACATGGTGTGAGCAGAACCATCTGCAGCTCAACATGACTTAAGACAAAGGAGTTGGTTGTTGATCTGAGGAAGGAGATGACACCAGTGACCCCTGTTTCCATCCAGAGGGTCAGTGTGGACGCTGTGGAATATTATAAGTACTCGGGGGTGTATATAGACAATAAATTGGACTGCGCAAAGAACACTGATGCCCTCTACAAGAAGGGACAGAGCTGTCTCTACTTTTTGAGGAGGCTGAGGTCCTTTAACATCTGCCAGACAATGCTTAGGATGTGGTATGAGTCTGTGGTGGCCAGTGCTCCCCTGTTTGCTGTTGTGTGTTGGGGCAGCAGATTGAGGGTAGCGGATGCAAACAAGCTCAGTAAACTGATCCACAAGGCCGGTGACATTGTGGGGGTGGAGCTGGACTCTCTGGCAGCAGTTTCTGAGAGGAGGATGCAGTTGAAGTTATGTGCCATCATGGACAATGTCTCCCACCCACTCCATGACGTGCTAGTCGGGCACAGGAGTACTTTTAGTGATAGAGCCATTTTGCCGAAATGCACTACAGAGTGCCACATGAGGTCATTCCTGCCTTTGGCCATCAAACTTTACAATTCCCCCCTCAGTGTCAGACACTCTGAGTCAATAGTCATTAGACAGGCCCTTCGACTTATTTTACACTGTCAGGTGTTTATTTGTGCTGTTTGTTTCATGCTGCCGTAATACAGTATAGATAGGGTGTTATATGCTGGAGCATGGTGCACATATGTTTACATATTTTATTCTTATTTCTATTTCTTATTTTATCTTCTGTTTCTATTGATTTCTATTTTCTTATTTCTATTTATTTCTATTTTCTTATTATCTTTTATCTTGTTAGTTTTTCTTTATTAGAGCATGAGTGTCTGTAATAGGGCCCAATTTCCCCTCGGGGATGAATATAAAGTATTCTGATTCTGATTAAATTATCCCCCACAAAGCCATGCACCTCGGACAATAACAAATGGCTTCATCAAACGTCAGGTCACTAACAAATAAGTCATTTTTAGTTAATGATCTTATAAGTATCTATAACCTGGATATCACCCTACTGACCGAGACCTGGCTGGATAGAAATGGCGCAGTTGTGCTCATTAAGACTGCACCTCCTGGCTTCAAATTCATCCACACCACCAGATCTGATAAGAGAGGCGGTGGAATAGCTGCAAGGAAATGCCCCTTGGGGAAACCATGTCTTTTGAATACCTTGCTTTTTCGATACATTGCAATGCTATGATTTTAATAATTACTGTCTATCAGCCACCAAAATCTAAATATGGCTTTCTTGATTAATTTTCTGGGCTACTGTCCAAGGTTTCCACTGACTCTGATTTTTCATCATCTCAGGTGATTTTAATGTTCATATTGACAATCAAACAGACCCCAATGCTAGAAACCTGGAGGCAATTGCCCACACTCAGCATGTTTCTGGACCCACCCATAACAAGGAGCATATTCTGGACTTAGTCATATCAAAAGGACTTAATATTTCTGAACCCTGTGTCATGGATGTTGCTATTTCAGATCACTGTTGCATGTTTTTTGATGTGTCTGCTTTTCCGGTACGACAGAAGATTACTCGAACAATCAAAAAACGTTTCATTGAGAATGATACAATTGAAACCTTTAAGAAAACTGTAAATGAGTTACCATCATTCATGACATCACCAACTAAGGATATTGTGAAAAACTTCAACTCAAAAATACAAAATATCTTTGACAACATTGCACATGTTAAAACTAAAAACACAGAAAAACGAAAATACCTCCGTAGAAATAGAGTGGTTGTTAGGCAGTTTAAGAGAGAGTGTCGCCAGGCAGAAGGACCCTGGAGAAACACTAAATTTCAGGTTAACCAGGAAATCTAAGAGGATAGACTGAATATCTGCGACAAAAAAATTCAACAGGCCAGACAGTCTTTCTTCTCTAAAATCATTAAAGAAAATTGTGTAGGTCTTGCTAGCTATTTGGCGCTAGCGACATCCCACCAGATAAACATTTCCAAAAAAAGACGACAGACGGGGATTCTCTTCCATCAACTCCGAGAGCAATGTCAGTCCATTAAGCCGTCTTTCCGTCATTGTACTGCGCATTTTGTCCTTGATCCTTCCCAGACGGGAAAAACTTCTCTCGACATGGGCACTGGTGACAGGAAGCGTGGTCAAAACGCGGAGAAGCTTGAAGATGCTTGGAAACAACTCACTATTACAGGCATTTAATGCCTCAATGGCATTTTGTGGAACATAAGTTGCATCTGTAACCGGTTATTTTCTTGCCCGCTGCGGGATACGATACGAGGTGTATTGCACTACAAGGCGACATCACTAACCGCTCGGCTAAAGGGTCAGACCCGTTTGCTAGAGACTAACGTGTGTTATTAGTAGTTTACAGTCGTCACCCTCCCCGGAAGCGCGCCCTCGCGCTTTGTCATTCCGCGCTCCGAAGAGACTTCTGAGGATCTGCACACTTCCGGATCCCACCGCTGCCACCAATGTAACCCGTTATTTTCTTGCCCGGTGCGGGATTCGATACGGGGTGTACTACACTACAAGGCGACATCACTAACCGCTCGGCTAAAGGGTCAGACCCCTTAGCTAGCGACTAACGTGTGTTATTAGTAGTTTACACATCTTTCCATTTATCCCGCCAGGTGTCAATTTCTGACTTTACAACTTCCAGATGCGGTGACACTTCATCAGGATACAGGTTGGAGAGCGCTTGAGCTGAGCTGTCGTTCAGCATGCTGACCTTAGATGGCAGTAAGGAGCAGAGGTTGGAGATCACGTTTCTGTGTTTGCTGAAGCGTTCCTTCGTCTGTGATGAATAAAAGTCAAGCATGACTATGAAAAGCTTTTGCCGGTAGTGATTTTCACAGGCCTTCAATGGATCCTCATTGCAGTCCATGCCTCTTCGTGGTCGAAATTCAACCCCATACTTGGCTGCTTGGGAAGAGAACAAAATCTGCCTGAACTCCATCTCAGAGTTAGCCCTCAACTCATCTACCTGCTTAATAACAGCATCAGCAGCTGAAACGCAACTCACCAAGTCACAATTTTCCTTCTGAAGGAAGGTGGACAGGTGGTAGGTTTTTGCAAGCATCTTCTCACTCACATTCATGGACAGCATGAATTCTGCATTGTCAATTGAATTAAAGAGCTGAGTGGCTTTGACAGATGTGTCGCCTATGAAGGTTTCACTGATTTTCTGCAGGCTGGATCGCACAGGGTCTAAAAGCTCGTTGAATGTAAATATTGCGTCGTGGCGTTCGACCCATCTCGTTTCACATAACTTCGTCAGTCGCGTTTTCTTGCAGTTGGGTAAAAGACGCTCCGTCTCGTGTCGCAGACTGCATGCAGACCGCAAAGCCCAATCATGGAAAAAAGTGCAGATTTCCGAGACAATTCCAAAGCAATTTCGTACCATTTGTACAGTGCAGCACTTTTTTAGGACCAAATTCAAACTGTGGCTGGCACAGTGCACATAAACTGCTTGCTTGTGCTTCTCTTTGATTTTAGCTTGGGCACCATTTAAACGGACACTCATGGCAGATGCGCCGTCGTATCCCTGGCCACGTAAAAACTGTAAATCAACGCCTGCATTTTAGACATAACACATTTATCAACTGACTTTCGATTGAATTGGCGATTGCCTCCCCGGTTAACTTCTCGATATCAACAAAGGACAAAAAACTCCTCTCTGATGCTATATTGGCTGTCATGCTGGTTCACGTATCTGACACAGACAGAAAGCTGCTCCCGCCCTGAAACATCTTTCATTTTATCTGCCAACACAGCGAAACACTGCGCGGAGTTTACTTTCTGCACCCGTTTGTTTGTTATCACATCTCCAATTATGCTGATTATTTCATTTTGTACATCAGGACTGCAGTAGCTAGCGTTTGCTGCACATTTACTCAAGTGTTGTAACAGTACTGTGTCGCCAGATGTAGCCCTAAACCTGAGTAAAGCCCCTGAAATTTCCGTCATTGTGAGTTGGCTCATTCAATGTCACTGGTCCTGAATCAATATCACCTCTCAGGGCGAGTTCTTGGCGACCGCAAAAAATCAACGTTGCAATGATGCTTTTGAGTTTTTCTCGGTTTTCTTGGACTCGCTTTTTTCTCTCAGAATCTAGCCTCAGTGAAATTGCATCCATTTTATTGTTGAGAACCATTTGGAAATTGTCCGCTTTCAAACATGCATCCTTGTGATATGCCTTTTGTGCATGGTCTTTGAACGTCTCTAAAGCATGTTTCCAGTCTGAGAAGTGGACATTAATTAGCTTGCCAGCTTTTCTGTGCCCTCCCTCGCCCACATGCTCGACTGCAAACGCAACACAGTGCTTACAAAAACAACCGTCGGACCTTGTTGAGTATACTAGCCAGCTACACTGGTCAATCCAATGACGTTGGAAACGTAGTTTACCCCCTAGTTTTGTAGGGAATGTTTGTCCGATATTGGCCGTCCAGTCCAGTAAGTATATTTCTCTTCTCTGTTTGTCTGATATTTTCCCACCAATATAATCCACAAAGTCGTGTGAAAACGTTTCCGAGGTAGAGGACGGCGGGTCTGCCAACTCTGGCTCCGTTTCCGAGGAGGGCAGTGGGTCTGCTAACACTTGCTCCGGAAAATCGGTAACGTTAGTGACCAGATCATTTGTAATGTTGAAACAAAAAAATCACTGATTTTACGAATATTAACTTTACTGCTCTTGCCTGATTTACAGGTAGCTTTCGGCGACTGCATTGCTTTTGAAAAGCAAACTATAGATCGACCACTTAGCTAGCATAACCAGTGGCAGGTTGCTTAGCTGACTCGTCAGACCCCTGAGCCAATCAAAAGCGTGTGATTTTATTTGTTTTACGAAACAGACCAATAAGATACATCATGTTTGGAAACAAATTAACTGACAGGTTTAACGCCTGTCAGTCACGATAGATACAGTGTATGAGTAGGCTAGAGGGGCGGTGACAAATAATCAAAACGATAACTAAATAATTATTGGTGCCATTTCAGACGGGCCGTGGGGTTTTGGGGGGGGGGGGTTCAGACACGAAAACCACCTACCTGATTAGAAGATTGTATTATATTGTAGCGAATTAGGGGGGACAGCCCGGGAACCGCCACAGCCGGGACGCGAACCCATGTCTCCCGCTCCGCAAGTGACAACGTTATACAGTCGACTAAAGGGTCCGGCCCGTTAAGCAAGGACCAACGTGTCTACTTATCCATGCACGTTACAATATTTATTAAAGTGTTTTCCTTTTTCTGTGGATTCTTAGGCCTTCGGCCCTGGCGGTTCACCACTACAGTGCCTGAGGACCTGAGAGAGGCCCCCACACTGAACACTTTTAAAATCAATTAAAAACCTTACTTTTCACAACAGCATATGGCTAAATTCTTGGTGTTGTATATTTTGATATTTGTATATTCTTCTCCAATTCCTGTATAATTGCACTAACACCTGTTGATGCGCATATTTATTTTCTACATTTAAAGATTGTATTGCCATTCTATGTAAAGCTCATTGTGTTACCAGTCATTGTCGTCGTGGTCATAGTAAAAGATGTACTTAATCAGAATGGAGCACAAAACTGGATATTAACAATAAGCACATATATAGTAGGATTCATTATCCAAATTGCTTATTCTGCTCTCAGGGTCAAATGGATGCTGGAAGCTTATCCCAGCAGTCACTGGGCAGCAGGCGGGGAGACACCTGAACCGGCCATCACAGGGCTGACACATTCACACCTAGAGACAATGTAGTATGGCCGATTCACCTGACCTATATGTCTTTGGACTGTGGGAGGAAACCCGAACCCCCGGAGGAAACCCATGCAGACACAGGGAGAACACGTAAACTCCACACAGAGAATAACCTGGGATGATCTCCAAGGTTGGACTACCCCGGGGCTCAAACTCAGGACCTTCTTGCTGCGAGGTGACCACACTAACCACTGTGCCACCGTGCCACCCTGGTATAGTAATATAGTAATTTAAACTCTTCATTTGTCATTAAATTAACCTTCCTGTTATTTTATGGTCAAACTGGACAGTTTTAATTTTTCAGTATTAATGAAAATGTATTCGCACAATTATTTTCCCATTTATTCCAGCTATTTATTCCCTCTTTGCTTGAGGCAAAAACGAAAAAAAAAATTGACTTATCAGTGACTTATTGTGAGCATATGCTCACATAACAAAGATGACAAGCGGATCATTTTTAGCAAGTTGTTAGAACTGAGGCCGAAAAAGCAGTTGAAGTGTAAAACATTAGACCAAATCTCAAATCTTGTTTGAAACTGCAGATTGTTTATCCGTCACACAATTTCACATATATATGTACTCATACAACCTTTAGCAAGCAAAATACTTCAATAGTTTATTGGATACCGAGTTGTATAGAGAACTCAGGAGCGTTGTCCTTGACAGTTAAAAGGGATAGATAGCGCTACATAAATGGAGGCACCGCTGGGATCTTTTTATGTGTTTAGCTGTATGTAAGACTAGTACATTTAAGTCCAAGTCATTAAATTAGTCATTAGTCAGTTACCTGAGCCAAGAAATTAGAATTGAGTCTTTATTAGTAAGTTTACATAGCGATACAAGACAACAAGCAAACATGGAGTTAGTTAGTGATCTAAAGAGCTGGTGCAGAGGTGAGGGCCTGCAAGAGGACCATGCCGTAATGGTTCTAGCACCTGAAGATACCGAAACTGCCAAAGTTGAAGAGGCCATGGAAACCATCAAGTGTTTGGGAAGAGTACGAGTTAGAGGAAGGAGGTTCAGTACGAAGCTAAGGAAGCTGATGGTGCTGTGTGAGTGTCGAGAGAGCGTCAGGTCAGAGACCGTCCCCCCTGAAGTGCTACCTATTGAAGGACAAGAGGCGTGGCCCATCGTCATGGTAGGGGAGCCGGAAGCTACAGTTGAAGACTTCAATAGTAAATTGAGAGCCTTACTGCGAGCTGAGGGGAAGACAGAAGAGGACCTGCAGGCTTTCGTCGCCACTACTCCACCCACAGCCGAGCCCCTATTAGCCACTGAAGCCCTCCTACGAATGGTCGGCGACCTACTCGATAAAACCTCCAAGCCTTCCTCAGACAGTGGTGGCTTCCGGCAACTACGGATCTTCTCAGGAAACCTACCCACTCCAGCTGGTGAAGAGCCATTTGATCACTGGCTAGAGCAAGCCCAACTCATTGTTGAAGAGAGTGACTGCAGTGGCAAGGAGAAAAGGTGACGGATCATGGAAAGCCTCAAAGGGCCAGCATTGGAGACAGTCAAAGTTGTGCGAGTGTCCGACCCCAACATGAGTCCTGCAATGTGCCTGGAAGCGCTGGAGCGCGCGTTCGGAACAGCAGAGTCAGGGGAAGATCTGTATTTCTCCTTCCGCTTACTACAGCAGAAACCCAGAGAGAAGCTGTCCGAGTTCCTGAGACGCCTGGAGAGTTCCCTCACCAAAGTAGTGCAGAAGGGTGGACTTCCAGCCGACCGGGTTGACCATGCCCATGTAGAGCAGCTACTTCGAGGCGGGATCGAGGCTGATCTGATGCTCATCCGGCTCAGACTGAGAGAAAGGACGGACAAGCCTCCCAACTTCGTGGATCTGCTCAGCGAAATCCACAGTGAGGAAGAGTATGAAGCCTCTCGGAGTAAACTGAACCCCTCAGTGCAGACTATCCACGCCAAACATGATGATAGCAAGCAGGACGAGATCCAGAACCTGAAAGCCGAGATCAAGGAGCTGAGGTCAATGTTCGCTACCATGTCAACAAAGGGCCCCTCTGTCGCTGAAGAGGTTAAAGTCGCCAGACCCAAACAGGAACACTGGCAGGACCCTGAAGTGTCAGCCCTAAAGAAGCAAGTCAAGCAGCTGCAGCATAAACTCTCACACCGACAAGTCAGTCCCCTAGAGAACAAAGCAGCAGTTATGACAGTGGAGACGACACGCCCTGTACGTCACAGGCCCCAAGGGCCTCGCAGTGGCTCTGATGAACACTTCTGTTACCGGTGTGGTGAAAGCAGCCATTTCACTGTTAAATGTCGAAATGCTGAGAACCAGAGCAAGGTGATTCAGAAGCTGATCCAGTCACGGAAGAGAGGCCAAGTCACGAGCCAGAAGCCTCCCAGTGATAGTTCTACTGGTAATGTGACTGTCATGTCCAAGAAAAGTGCTGTTGACGTACAGCGAGGCCCAAACCTGCCAACAGGCTTAATCGGAGCCCCATCCTTCGAGCCAGTGAAGGTGAACGGACATCTGTCTACTGCCCTACTAGACAGTGGCTCTCAGGTCACCATAATCTTCGAAGGCTGGTACAAGAAGTACATACCTGATGTACCCATCTACCCAGTAGACGGCCTAGACATCTGGGGTTTGAGTGAGTCCAGCTACCCCTACAGAGGATACGTTGTGGTGGAGATGGAATTCCCCCAGAAAGTCACTGGTGCCCCTGAGACGATCTCCGTGCTCGCCGTGATCTGCCCGACACCGAGAGGCCCAGAGCAAACACCAATCATTGTGGGGACCAACGCCAAGGCCAATCTACCTAAGCGTCTCGCACTTCTGTATGGAGAAACGGTGGGTGTGCACCTCGCCCAAACCATTGGAGTCAAGGGGATGGATGCTGGGACAAAGACCGGACCAAACCTCCCGCTACACGATACGGAAGATGGAGACGAGGGAGTGGGATATGTGAAGTGGCTAGGTCCAGGCTCGCTCATTCTACCGCCTGGGGCCAGCCGTGCGGCCAGCTGCAAAGTAGAGTTCACCCAGCCAGTGGAGAGAGATCCTGATGATGGATGACTCTCCTACCAAACCCCTCCCTGCCGGCGTGCTACTGACGTCAATAGTAGTGCCCAGCTATGCCGTTGACCCCAACCAGTTCACAGTCCTGCTGCGGAATGAGTCACTCAAAGAAGCCATCATACCTGCTGGAGCGGTACTGGGTCACGTGTATGCCACAGATGTCGTTACCTCCACCCACAAAAAAGAACCAAATTCAGTGGAGTGGGATGCCAGCGAGATTGACTTCGGTGACTCGCCACTACCTCAGGAGTGGAAGGAGCGACTCCGCACGAAGGTCACACAACGTGTGGATGTCTTCTCCCTACACGAATGGGATGTTGGCTTGGCCAAAGGCGTGGAGCACAGTATCAGGATGTCGGATGAGCGACCCTTCCGTGAGCGGTCCAGACGCCTCGCCCCAGCTGACATTGACGATGTGAGACGACATATGCAAGAGCTGATAGCGGCAGGCATTATCAAGGAGTCCCGAAGCCCCTACGCATCCCCCATAGTGATCGCGCGGAAGAAGAATGGGAAAGTGAGGATGTGCATCGACTACCGCACCTTGAACAGTCGAACCATTCCCGATCAGTACACAACCCCTCGCATTGACGACGCACTGGACTTTCCTGTCCAGAAGCCAGTGGTTCAGCGTACTGGATCTAAGAAGCGGATACTATCAAATCGCCATGAAGGAGGAAGACAAGGAGAAGACGGCGTTCATCTGCCCACTGGGGTTCTACCAATTCGAGAGAATGCCCCAGGGGATCACCGGAGCTCCAGCCACGTTCCAGCGGCTCATGGAGAAAGCCGTGGGTGACATGAATCTCCTGGAAGTGCTCGTCTACCTCGATGATTTGATAGTCTTCGGAAGGACTTTGGAGGAACATGAGGAGAGGCTCGTCAAAGTCCTCGACAGGCTGCAAGAGGCGGGGCTGAAGATCTCTCTGGACAAGTGTCAGTTTGGCCAGAGCAAAGTCAAGTACGTCGGGCACATCGTATCTGCTAACGGTGTCGCCACTGATCCAGCCAAGATCGAAACAGTCACCACCTGGCCCCAGCCTACTGACCTGAAGACTCTGCGATCCTTCCTCGGCTTCTGCGGATACTACAGACAGTTCATCGCCAACTACTCCTCCATCGTCAGGCCCCTGACCGAGCTGACAAAAGGATACGCCCCAAAACAGCACGGAAAGAGAGCTGCGAAGGACTCCAAGAAAGTCTACCTGAAGGAGTCTGAACCCTTCGGAGAGCGATGGGACCTGGCCTGCATTGCAGCATTCCACCAGATCATCAACTGTCTCACCCACGTGCCCGTCTTGGCATTTGCTGATCCCAACAAGCCCTATGTCCTTCATGTGGACGCCAGTCTAACGGGATTGGGAGCCGTCCTGTACCAGGAGTACCCAGAGGGGTTGAGGCCGGTGGCGTTTGCCAGCAGGAAGCTGTCCGCATCTGAGATGAACTATCCCATCCATCAACTGGAGTTCCTGTCCCTCAAATGGACAGTGGTGAACAAGTTCCATGATTACCTCTACGGAGCCAGATTCACAGTATGAACTGATAACAATCCCCTCACGTACGTACTCACTACAGCCAAGCTCAACGCCACAGGGCATCGGTGGCTCGCCGATCTGTCTACCTATGAGTTTGACATCCGCTACCGACCTGGGAAAAGCAACATCGACGCCGACCTGTTGTCGAGGCAAGAGAGGGGTGAAGAGAGGCAAAGAGACTGGGAGACCATCTCACAAGCTGGAGTGCAGTCAATCTGTCGACGAGTAAGCGTTCTGAGCTCCCCAAAGACACCTCCGAGATATGCCGAACAGCTAGGAGCTCGTCCTGAAAGTGTCCCTGAGCTCTACGCCTTCCCCATGCGCGTGGATGTGAGTGTGCTAGGACAGATGTCCAGGTCCGAGCTTAAAGCCGCACAGAAAGAGGATCCTGTGATAGGACTGACAATCCAAGCTCTGAAACACGGCCAATGGCCAGAGGATCTGGAAGCAAATCCAGATGTGAGCCAGATGAAAAGGGAGCTGGGAAGACTACAACTGAGAGACGGCCTACTCCATCGCATTAGCAAGAGCCCATCAGGAGAAGAGTCCTCTCAGCTGGTGCTGCCTGCCGTGTTCAGAGGTGTCGTGCTAAAGTCCTTACACGATGATATGGGACATCTAGGCATCGAGAGAACAACTGACCTGCTGAAGGCAAGATTCTACTGGCCGAGAATGGCAGGAGAGACAGAGCAGTATGTCAAAAACTGCGGGAAGTGTGTCTCACGGAAGAGTCCCTGTCAGAGAGCTGCGCCGCTCCACTAGATCCGGAGCAATGGTCCAATGGACTTAGTCTGTATAGACTTCCTCTCCGTGGAGCCAGACTCCAAGGGTATTGGCAATGTGCTAGTGGTCACTGATCACTTTACCCGCTATGCACAAGCCTACCCAACGAAGAACCAGAAGGCGCTCACAGTCGCAAAAGCTCTCAACGAGAAGTTCTTCATAAACTATGGTCTGCCAGCAAGGATCCACTCAGACCAAGGCCGAGACTTCGACAGCCAGACAATCAGAGAAATGCTGAAAGTGATGGGGATACGAAAGTCCAGGACCTCTCCCTACCACCCACAAGGAGATCCACAACCAGAACGGTTCAACCGTACCTTGCTGTCCATGCTAGGCACACTGAATCCAGAGAAGAGGAGGCGGTGGAGTGAGCAAGTGCCCCACGTTGTGCATGCCTACAATGCCAGTAGGTCTGATGCAACCGGCTACTCGCCATACTACTTACTATACGGGAGAGAGGCAAGGCTGGCCGTGGATGTGTGTTTCGGGACGTCTCCCGATGGCTATGATGTCGGTCACCACTCACGCTATGTGGCTAGACTCAAAGAAGATCTGCAGAAGGCATACCAACTGGCCTCTGCCACAGCCGACAAAACACACCAGAGGAACAAGATAGCCTATGACAGCAGGGTGGGATCACAAACCCTGGAACCCGACGACAGAGTGTTGGTGAAGAATCTCGGACTCAAAGGCAAGCACAAACTCCAAAGCCGATGGAAAGAGATTCCTCATGTGGTTGTGAGTCTGATGCCAAACTTACCTGTCTACAGAGTGAAGCAGGAGGATGGAAACGGAGGAATCAGAACATTGCACCGAGATCATCTCTTACCTATCGGGCAGCAAGTCAGAATGCAAAGAGAAGAGAGCGACCACAGACCACCACCAAAGCCAAAGACAAGAGCCGGCACAAGAAAGAAGCAACAAACCAAACAGTCTCAAACAGTCAGTACAGAAGAAGAGGATAGTGAAGAGGGCTCGACCGAGTCATCTATAGAGTCTGAGTACGAGAGACCGATCCCAAGACCCTACAGCACTTACCTGGAAGATGTCCTGAACAAGCGTAGAGCTGCACGGGAACAAGCAGTTATCCCTCAGGAGGAAGAGGAACCTCCTGGTGCTAGAACTGAAGAGAATAATGACGAAGACCCAAATGATGACAACAATGATGAAGACCAAAGTGAAGAAGAAGAAGAGAGGGAGAATGAATCTGAAGAAGAGTTAGCTCAAGAGTCTGAGTCTGACATAGATGAGGGCCAAGGTAGCAGCGTAGATGAGGAAGCTAGTCCCCAAAGACAACCAGTAGGTAGGCCGAAGAGGTTAGTAAAGCCAGTCGTAAGACTTACCTATGATGAGCCAGGAAAAGCCAGATACGCCTATAACTATAGTACACAGAGGTGTCACTATCAGGGTAGGAAAGAGTTAGTGAACCACACTTAGTTTATACCCTCAGATGTTCAGAGACCTTACTAGTTAGATTTAGGTGAATGAGGGCATTCACACGTTCAGTAGGGGGAGGGTGTAACCCTGTGGTTAAATTATAGGCCTTAGATATATTCCTACTACTACTTTCGGCTGCTCCCGTTAAGGGTCGCCACAGCGGATCATCCGTTTCCATTTCTTCCTGTCTTCTGCGTCTTCCTCTGTCACACCAGCCACCTGCATGTCTTCCCTCACCACATCCATAAACCTCCTCTTTGGCCTTCCTCTTCTCCTCTTCCCTGGCAGCTCCATATTCAGCATCCTTCTCCCAATATACTCAGCATCTCTCCTCCACACATGTCCAAGCCATCTCAATCTTGCCTCTCTTGCTTAGGCCTTAGATATATTATATTGCACTATTAGATAAGAGTTTGGCCTATGTTTGTTATTTTGTATACCTTTTGAATATGAATATATTATATTGTCGATATTGTTGTGAAAAACAGTTGTTTACCAATGTGAAATGCATTTACTTTTAGTGTTGAAACTTACCATTGTTGTGATTGGTTGGCTGTGGAGAGAATACCTTACCTTGAATGTGATTGGTTGAGAGGGCAGCGGAAAACGTCAGCACGAGCAGACTAGACTGGGAGAAAGTTGGTCACTCGTCCCCGGTGTGAGCAACGGAGCAGTTTGATGTCGAGTTGTTATATGCTATTTTGCGGGGAGAGAAATGTAATTGAAGTTTAGTGAACAGTGATGTGTGCGGGTGTCTGACCGAGACCCATCCCGGGAACTGTTTGTGTGGACTGGGGAGACAAACTGACTACTCGTCAGTCCCATATGTGGACCCAGCGACGTTACGGAGCGAGCTAGCCAGTCGGTGTTCGTTGCTAGCACAGCAAGACGGGCGAATGGACTGGATGCGGTAAGGGGCTCTCCCCACAGTGAGTCGGGCCGTCTTCTAGTTTAGCGAAGTAACTTTATCAGTTACAGTGCAGTGGTGTGTTCATGCGACCATTGAGGAACGCAGAAGGAGTCGTCTGTTGCCGTGTTGTGCTGCCGAGGCGAGCGCACGGTTCGACCGTGAGATGGTGCTAACGGCTAACTAGCCAGTTAGCTAGGATGGCTGCCGGCCTGACGTTCGCTGCTGCACTGAGACGAAGAGGAGCATTCATTGTGTGTACAAGCCGGATGTGCGGGCTTCCAAGGGGAGCAAAGAGGGCTGTTTAGGGTCCCAACGTACCCGATAAAGAAACAGGCCTGCAACTGGGGGTTGACTTTCTTTTATTTTATTGCCGGCTTAGTTATAGGGTTATTGAGCTGTATGCTAATGTGTTAGTCTGATTAATTTGTGTATATCTGAATGCAGATGCTTGTTAGCCATTGAGGCTTATCACTTTCATTCATTCTAATAATTATTACTCATAATACATTTGTATATACAATTCTATGTACCTGTGTGAGTGTGGATTATTCATGTGTGTTTATTCCTGTGGTGTCTAGGCTATGGTAAATGACATGTTGAGACAACCTTAAAGGGCTAGTCCACCGTTTTAATATAAGTTACTCGGTGACACATTGAGGTGTCTAGACCATGTTAGATTGCCTTAAAGGGGTCATATGCCATATTTGAGTGCCTTAAAGGGGTAGTCAACCTTTTTAGTTGGAGTTACCAGATGACACTGTAAGACATTTAGAACCTTTAGAACATACCTTATACACCTAAAAAGCGAAGTTACCATACTTCAATATTTTATTGGATACCGAGTTGTATAGAGAACTCAGGAGCGTTGCCCTTGACAGTTAAAAGGGATAGGTAGCGCTACATGTGCATGCGTGTGTATGGGTGTGATGTGTGAGTGTGCATGTGTATTCTTGTTCAGCTGTATTTGTGTGAGGATCAACACGAGTTTTTAAAGATGAGAGGGAGAATATATTTGTGAAATAAGGACATTTTGGTTGGTGGTCATTTCTTTAGGATTATATACAATTTGGGTTTAGGAAAAAGGTTAGAATTAGTATTGGGTTAAGGTTGGGGTAAGGGTTAAGGTTAGGCATGTAGTTGCGATCGTTAAAGGGCACCTATTTTAAACCTTATCTCTGTCTATCTGCGACAGGGATAGCACATGGAAAAAAAAACACCCGAAATTATTCCCGATCGTTTCTGCATCTCTGGGACAGCAGTGAAACTGTTTTTCTTCTAGCCACCAAGTGATGAATTGTGATGTAATTTGGCAGCCGGATAAACTAAAGCCTAGCGTGGCTTCTGATACTCTAATCTACTCAAAACATGCAGTTCCTCATTCTCTCGACCAAGCTATGTTTCCGATGGTGAAATGACATCCCACAACATTAGCGCAGATTATTTTTATGGACAATGTTGTTTGCATATGACGTCACAAACTACAAATGGAGGGTAGGACGTGATTTTCTACATAGGGAGCACTATCACAAACTTTCGAAATGCCCATGTTTGGCGTCATTAACTGAGAAACCACAAGGAGTTTTTATTGAGTACCAAAAGTTGTTGTTCGGGGGGGGGGGGGGGTGTGTGCAAGAAATTGACCGAAAACGCCGGAAAAAAAGGCTTGCGAACCGTCGTCGGAATCACGTGACTGCAAACTACAAACAGAGGGCTACGTGCAGCAATGCATTCTGGTACGTGTGGGTGCTGTGGGAGAGACTGAGCAGGAGAACATCGACTTCTCCATCAATATAGTAAACAGTGAGGACTTTATTGCTTCAATCGATTACATTATTCATCAGTAGCTACTGATTGCATAAACACAAGACCACTGGTGAAATGTCCCTTTAAAGCTAGAGTTAGGGGCTAGGGAATGAATCTAGTCAACGAGAGCCCTATAGATAAACAAATGCGTGCATGTGTGTCTGTCTGTCTTGATGGCTACAGATGCCAACAAATCATAATCGGCAGACATACAACATTTGCTTGTACTTTCTGAACTGATGAGGACTTTTCTTCTTACCAGGTTGCAGATGGTGGCAAGTACAGTCAAGTCAAATCAATTTTATTTGTATAGTGTAGAGCCGAAGTAACGGCGAAGACCGTAGGTTCACACTTTAGCCGTGTAGGCAACTTTCTTTAATCCACGGTAAATCAGCGAGACAAACAAAACCCACAGCTCGACTGAGCGGACGTGGCAAGAATAACCAGAAAACTGGCTGGACAACCATAACTTAACCCTGCGTTAACCTGCCAGGGCAACCATGACTTAACCCTTAGTTCCTGGGTTGAATTCTGTCCCCAATACGTGTCCACCACATGAGCCCCCCCAGAATTCGCCCTAGTAATCGAAGTCAGGCAGGCGCGGGTGGACGACAGGCCGTCTGCGGCGGCTCCGGATAACAGGGGCCGGAGTGTCTGTGGGAGGCATTGACGCGGGCCTGTGGAGGTCGGCCTGAGGAGCAGAAGAGGCAGCTCGGGCCTCCACGGGGGGAGGAGGCGGAGCCGGGGGACGACCGCGACGAGGAGGTTGGGCTAACTCCAACGGCTGCGTCAAGTCCAGGTGTGCGGGTTTAACTCGGTCCACTGAAACATGCTCGGCCGTGCCCCCAAAATCCACCACCAGGTGCTTAGTTCCCCGTTCCAGGACGCGGAAGGGGCCGTCATAAGGGGGTTGCAGAGGGGGGCGGTGTGCGTCGTGACGGATGAACACGTAGTCCGCTGACTGCAGACCTGGGGGCACCTGGGACACCGGAGCGCCGTGTTGGGCGGTAGGGACGGGTGTGAAAGCTCTTACCCCGTCCAGCAAGGAGGCTCGTTGGTCCACAGCTGACCAGGGACGCGTTGCATTGGGCATGAAATCGCCTGGGACTCGCAGCGGCGTGCCGTACACCAGCTCCACAGAGGAGGCTTGTAGGTCTTCCTTCGGGGCGGTCCGCAGGCCCAGCATGACCCATGGGAGCTTGTCAACCCAGTTGCAGTCCTTGAGAGTAGCCCGAAGCGCAGCCTTCATGGACCGGTGGAAGCACTCACATAGGCCGTTCGCCTGAGGGTGGTAGGCGGTAGTGCGATGAAGCTTGACGCCCAGAGCCTCACCCACAGCATTCCATAGCTCTGAGGTAAACTGTGGCCCACGGTCAGATGAAAGGTCGGAAGGCGTACCGAAACGTGAGACCCACGACCCAATAAAAGCCCGGGCCACATCAGCAGACGTCGTGGATGCCAGGGGAACAGCTTCAGGCCAGCGCGTAGTCCTATCCACCACAGTGAAGAGGTAGGTGAACCCATGGGAGGGGGGTAGGGGACCAACCAGGTCGACGTGGACATGGTCAAATCGTCTCTCCGGCACTGCGAAGCATTCCAGGGGCGCCTTAATGTGGCGGTGTATCTTAGCCCGCTGACAGGCAACACACGAGTCGGCCCACGCTTTCACGTCTCTCTTAAGTCCCTCCCACACAAACTTAGCAGAGGTCAGGCGCACGGATGGCTTACCGCCTGGATGAGAGAGGCCGTGTACAGCTTCAAATACGGGACGTCTCCAGCTGTGCGGGACGATGGGCCTGGGCTGTCCTGTGGAGACGTCACACAGGAGGGTGACACCTGTGTCGCTGAAAGGAACGTCCTGCAGGCGGAGCCCCGTGTCGGAGGCCCGGAGACGGAGGATGCTCGGGTCCGTGGCCTGGTCAGCAGCCATCTGTGCATAGTCAAGGCCTAGGTGGACCGCTCCAATCACTGCCCTAGACAGGCAGTCAGCTACCTGGTTAGACTTACCAGCGACGTGCTGGATGTCGGTAGTGAATTCCGAAATGTAGGAGAGTTGTCGCTGCTGGCGAGCGGACCATGGCTCGGCCGTCTTGGACATGGCAAACGTGAGGGGCTTGTGGTCCACGTACGCAGTAAACTCGCGGCCCTCTAGCAGGAAACGGAAATGCCGGACGGCGAGCCAGAGACCGAGGAGTTCCCTGTCAAAAGTACTATACTTGCGCTCTCGGGGTGTAAGCTGGCGACTGAAAAAGGCCAAAGGCTGCCAAGCCCCCCCCACCCACTGTTCGTGAACCGCACCAACAGCATAGTCCGATGCATCCGTGGTTATGGAAATAGGCGCTGTAGGTGAAGGATGCGCTAGCAGGGTAGCCTGGGAGAGCGCAGCTTTAGTCTCGGTGAACGCACGGTCCCGCTCTGCTGTCCAGTCGACCGCCTGGTTGGGGGACATGCCTTTCAGTGCCTCGTACAGTGGCCGGATGATAAAGGCGGCTCGAGGAATGAAGCGGTGGTAGAATGTCACCATCCCGATGAACTCCCTGAGCGCACGAGCTGTTTGGGGGCGCGGAAAGGCCGCCACTGCTTCCACCTTTGAGGGCAGGGGGACTGCCCCGTCCCCAGTGATGCGGTGCCCGAGGAAATCAATGGCTGTCAGCCCGAACCGGCACTTCGCCGGGTTGACGATCAGCCCATGCTGGCTGAGGCGTGTGAAGAGGGCATGAAGATGGGACAGGTGTTCTTCCTCGGAGGCGCTGGCGATGAGTATGTCGTCCAAATAGACGAAGATGAAAGGAAGGCCACGGAGCACTGAATCCATCAGCCGCTGAAAGGACTGGGCCGCGTTTTTGAGTCCAAATGGCATTCGTAGGAATTCAAATAGGCCGAATGGGGTTGTCACCGCTGTCTTGGGGATGTCTGAGGGGTGCACGGGAACTTGATGATAACCACGGACCAGGTCGACTTTTGAGAAGACGCATTTGCCAGACAGGTTTGCAGAAAAGTCCTGGATATGCGGGACAGGATAGCGGTCAGGCGTGGTGGCGTCATTTAGTCGGCGGTAGTCCCCGCATGGGCGCCAACCTCCATCAGGCTTAGCGACGATGTGGAGTGGGGACGCCCACGGGCTGTCAGAGCGGCGGATGATCCCCATGCGTTCCAGGTGCTCGAACTCAGACTTGGCAATGGCGAGTTTGGCGGGGTCGAGACGCCTGGCTCTGGCGTAGACCGGGGGCCCCTTCGTAGCAATGTGATGCTCCACCCCATGCTTAGCGGTGGGTGCAGAGAAGGTAGGCTGGGTGAGGTCAGGGAACTCAGCGAGGAGGCGGGTGAACTTGTCTGCCTCTGAGAGAGAGTTGGCTAGACCTGCATAGGCCGCTTCCCTCCGCGTACATGCGAAGGAGGAGAAGGTTAAGGCATCGACCAGACGGCTGTTCTGAATGTCCACTAGCAAACCGTAAGCGCACAAAAAATCAGCTCCGAGGAGGGGAAGCGTTACATTGGCCATGACGAACTCCCACGTGAAACGTTGTCCACCAAAACACAGTTCTACAGACCGCACGCCGTAGGTGTGGATAGGGCCAACTGGGGGCCCCGCTCCCCGCCCATGATGTCGACGTCAGTAGCAGGGAGCACGCTTCTCTGTGCGCCCGTGTCACAAAGAAATCGCCGACCGGAGATGGTGTCGAGGATGAAGAGTAGCCTGCTCGTATCGCCAATACTCATGGCCACTACTGAGTGTTGGCCCTCTCGTTTCCCGTCGGCCTGTAGTTGCAGGGGGAACGGCACCGTTTAGCTTTCGCACCAAATCGAGCGTGGTACATACAGAGTCCAGAGGGCTTGTAGCGGTCTGATGCTGTGGCGCCACCGTCGGGCCACGCCCGCGATGTCGGCGGGGGGCCAGTGAAGGTAGGAGCCAGCATCCCGGCATGGGAGGACCGTTGTGTAGCGACGAAGAATCGGTCAGCCTCCTTTGCCAGCTCACGGGGATCAGTGATGGTGGAGTTAGCGAGCGCAGTCTGGACGTGGGGCGGCATGTTGCGCAGAAACAGCTCCATAAACAGGAAACATGGCTTTTCTTGACCCAGTAGGTTTAACATCCTGCTCATTAGCTCCGATGGTTTGCCATCTCCCAAGCCCTGAATTGCGAAGAGGCGACGTGCTCTCTCCGTTGCTGACAGTTCAAAAGTTTCAAGGAGGAGATTTTTAAGTGCGGCGTATTTACCATCGGCCGGTGGGTTGGTTATGAAACCGCTTATCCTGGAAGCCGTAGCGCACCCCAGCGCTGCCACTACGTAGTAGTACCTGGTCTCGTCTGCTGTTATGTCTCTGAGCGCGAACTGTGCCTCAGCCTGCGCGAACCATGTAGCCGCGGAAGACTCCCAAAACTCCGGCAGTTTAATTGCAACGGCGTTCGTAGCCATAAGGTGTGTGGTTTCAGAAAACTTATCCGAAAACCGACGTCGGGGTCACCAGTGTAGAGCCGAAGTAACGGCGAAGACCGTAGGTTCACACTTTAGCCGTGTAGGCAACTTTCTTTAATCCACGGTAAATCAGCGAGACAAACAAAACCCACAGCTCGACTGAGCGGACGTGGCAAGAATAACCAGAAAACTGGCTGGACAACCATAACTTAACCCTGCGTTAACCTGCCAGGGCAACCATGACTTAACCCTTAGTTCCTGGGTTGAATTCTGTCCCCAATACGTGTCCACCACAATAGCCCATTATCACAAATTACAAATTTGCCTCAGTGAGCTTTATGGCAATACAACATCCTGCCCTTAGACCCTCGATTCGGATAAGGAAAAAACTTCCTAAAAAAAAAACCCTCAGCAGGAAGAAAAAAATAGGGTAGAAACCAAAGGGAGAGCAAAAGAGGAGGGATCTCTCTCTCTCTCTCTCAAGAAGGACAGATGTGCAATGGATATTGTGTTTACACAAATTACAGAATACAACAATCAAAGAGGATAACAGAACAGCAGCAGGCAGGTTATTCCACAAGAACAGGGCCCGATAGGAAAAGGCCCTGCCACCAGCTAACTCTGGGTACACATAGGAGCCCTGTATTTTGAGAGCTCGACTGTATTGTTTTTTTTCAAAATGTATTTCTGATTTTTACCTTTTTTCCGGCCAATCGATCCCTATTTTAGTTCAAACACCCACCCTCGCGCTGTATGCGTTCGCCAACTGCATCTCTCCGGCCAGCAGTCTCGAAGGAAACGCCTCGCCACTTTCGTGACAAGGCGAATCCAGGCTGAACCACTGCTTTTTCCGACACACACAGAGGCGCATTCATGTGACGAACACAAGCCGACGCCGACTCCGCCCCCCTCCCGAAGACAGCGTTGCCAATACGCCCATTTCACGCCGCGGCCATCTTGGATTAAAAAAAACCTAGCGGTGGGAATTTAGCCACGCCCCCTTCGTACTTCATTGAAAACGCTGCTGGAAGCAACATGTGTGTACCATCCTGCAACTCCTATCAAAGAAGGGAACGAGATAAATCCTTGACGTATCACCGCTTCCCCAAACGCCTGCACACCCGTAAGGCATGGGTGGTGAAAATTAAGAGGGACACAGGGCCACATTTTCAGGTAACTACCAATACCTTCACCTTTACCTAGCTAGCTGGCTGGATAGCTGGCTAGCTAGCTCCCTAGCAACGTTGTTAGCTAGCTTTGTGGTCTAACTACAACCATACCAGTTAACATGTTGCTGACAGTAACGTCAGATATCATTTGTCATTATAGATCACAGACAACACCAGGGTGTGCTCAAAGCACTTCACCGAGGACTGTTTTCGCAAGACGTTTCTTGGGCTGACAAAACTGAAACCCGGAACTCTACCGACCCTTTTCCCATGGTCGTATCTGTAATATTTGCTAGTAACATTTGATTTGCTAATGTCCCTTACGGCTTTCCGTAGCGCCACAACAAAGTCACGTGATGTACGTAACAACGTCAGTCGGAATCCGGTCGGTGAATAAACACCCAGCACGAGAGAAGTCGTCCTTGCTTTATTAATGTTATAAGTTAACATAGCCAGAGGGCACAGATCATTACATGGTGTCAGAGTAGCGGAGTTTAAATACCCAATATGGATTCGTACGGCGTTCCAGCTCCACGGATGGACTGGGAATCGGCGAACTTACCTGAAGCATGGAGACGATTTCGACAAACAACGGAGCTAATGTTCACGGGCCCCCTGCGCGGGAAGAATGAAGAGGAGAAATGCAGCTACCTCCTGCTCTGGATAGGGGAAAAAGGGCGCGATGTGCACAACACTTGGACACTCAGCGGAGAACAAGCCAAGAAGCTAGAAACGTACTACGATAAGTACACTGAGTACATCACCCCCAAAGCAAACCCGATTTATGCCAGATATAAATTTCATGAAAAGATGCAGGGAGAGAGTGAATCCTTCGAACAATTTATAACTGAGCTAAAGCTCCTAGTCAAAGACTGTGG
Organism: Lampris incognitus; assembly: GCF_029633865.1. Lineage (NCBI taxonomy): Eukaryota > Metazoa > Chordata > Actinopteri > Lampriformes > Lampridae > Lampris > Lampris incognitus. The sequence goes on from NC_079216.1 coordinate 46,698,035, forward strand.
CTACCCAAATGCCGACGAGATGGTCAGGGACCGCATCGTGTTTGCCACCAACTCACCCAGAGTGAGAGAAAAGCTACTTAGCCAGGGAGCTGAGCTAACGCTAGAAAAGGCCATAGATGTAGCCCGCTCACACGAGCTAGCAAAGCAACAGCTAACGTTTATGGGCCAGGGCAGCACACATGAAACGGTGCACGCAATAGGCAGAAAGACTTACAAACCGAACGCACCCAAAGCAGCTAACGCTAACTTCAGACAAAGGGACGTTAGCACCGCCGCCAGGGCGTGTAGCTATTGTGGAGGGCTACACGGCGCTAAAGCCACTTGCCCAGCTAAGGGTAAACAATGCATTAAATGCAAGAAGCTCAATCATTTTGCTAAAGTATGCAAGTCTAGCTCCCAGGGACAGACAAAGTACTACCGCGGCACAGTACATGCCGTCGGAGAGAACCCAGAAGAGTACACCACTGACAGAGAGCAGGAAGAACTGTACTTCGACAACATTACAGTGGAGAGCACCGCTGTGGGAGAACAGACAGAGCTGTACATAGACTGCATCTCAATAGAGAACAACGGAAAAAGCAACGAGCAGGCTTACGTAGAGGTTGGAATTGGCACACCTCCACAGAAGGTAAAGTTTAAACTAGACACTGGGGCACAGGCCAATACTATTCCCACCAACCTGTTCCAGGCGCTGTTCAAAAATGTGACACTGAAACCAGCAATACACAGACTCACTGAATATGGAGGAGGCGCGCTGAGCGTGAAAGGCACATGCAAACTCAAATGTAAGTACAGAGACAATGCAATTATGCTGGACTTTTACGTCATTGACACAAACGCCCCACCAGTCATGGCAATGAAAACATGCCGTGACCTAAACTTGGTAAAAATAGTGATGGCTGTGAGCGAGGAAAACAATGTCACATCACAGAGCATAATGGATGAGTATGCAGATGTTTTCCAAGGAATAGGAGAGTTCCCAGGCGAGTGCACCTTCCGCGTCACACCAGATGCAACGCCGGTCGTCTGCCCGCCACGCAGAATCCCCATCGCCCTACGCAGCAAACTGAGGGACGAGCTTGACAGCATGGAGAAAGGCGGCATAATCTGTAAGGTAACAGAACCCACAGAATGGGTGAACGCACTCGTCATTGTTGAGAAGCCAAAGACAGGCAAACTTAGAGTGTGTTTAGACCCCAGAGCTCTTAACAAAGTGATACAACGACCTCACTATCCCCTCCCCACGCTGGAGGACGCCACCACAAAGCTCGCTGGAGCTGAGTACTTTAGCGTGTTAGACGCGCGGTCAGGCTATTGGGCCATCAAACTGAGCACTGAATCCTCAATGTTGACGACATTTAACACAGTGTTTGGCAGGTATCGTTTCCTCAGACTGCCATTCGGAATCGTGTCCGCTCAAGACGAGTTCCAGAGACGCGTGGATGAAACATATGAAGGATTGGACGGTGTGACGGCCATAGTGGACGATATACTAGTGTTCGGCAAGACTAAAGAGGAACATGACCAGCGTCTCAGAGCGATGCTGAAGCGCACAAGGGAGCGAGGGGTGAGGCTCAACCCCGACAAGTGTCACATATGCGTGTCCGAGGTAAGCTACTTCGGCCACACGCTCTCACACGAAGGCATCAAACCAGACCCACACAAGGTGAAGGCGGTCAAGGACATGCAACCCCCACAGAACAAAGCAGAGCTGGAGACAGTCCTCGGCATGATCAACTACCTCGCCAGATTTGCTCCACACCTCTCACAGATAAACTCACCCCTCAGACAGCTTCTGAAACAGGACAGTGAGTTTGTGTGGGATGCAGTCCACGACAAGGCGTTCCAAGAGATGAAGAATCTCATTACACAGCACCCAGGTCCAGTACTCTCATATTTCGACCCGCAGAAAGAGCTGCGACTCCAAGTGGATGCATCCAAAAGTGGCCTTGGGGCTGTCATGCTCCAAGATGGCAAACCAATTGCCTATGCGTCCAAGTCACTCAACAGCACTGAAGAAAACTACGCACAGATAGAGAAGGAGCTCTACGCTGTGGTCTTCGGCTGCAAGAGGTTCCACGAGTACATGTATGGACGAAAAGTGATTGTGGAGTCAGACCACAAGCCTCTGGAGGCAATACTAAAAAAGCCACTGGCAGCAGCACCACCCCGGCTGCAACGGATGATCCTGGCGCTCCAAAAATACGACATCCAAATCATCCACCGCCCCGGTAAGGACATACCGGTGGCCGACACACTGTCACGCAAGTCAATAGAACACCACGACAGTGACCTACAGGAAGGGATGGAGGCCCAAGTGCACACAGTCCTCAGCAACATCCCTGTGAGCGACACAAGACTCACAGAAATCAAGCAGGAAACAGCGCAAGATCCACAGCTCACCGCACTCAGACGAGCCACACTCACTGGCTGGCCAGACACAAAGAAAAAGTGCCCGCCCAGCATCCAGGAATACTGGAACCACAGAGCAGAAATCTCAGAAATGGACGGTATCCTGTTCAAAGGTGAGAGAATCATTGTCCCCCAAAAGCTTCGCAAGGACATGATACAGCGCATCCATGCCAGCCACCTTGGCGTGGAAAAAAGCAAATGCCGAGCAAGAGACTTACTGTTCTGGCCTGGCATGGGGAAACAGATCGAGGATGCGGTAGCAGACTGCAGCATATGCCAAGAACGGCGCAGCGCAAATGCAAAGGAACCAATGATGTCACACGCCATACCCGAGCGGCCGTGGCAAGTGATAGGCACAGACCTATTCACATGGAACTCACAGGACTTCATAGTCACTGTGGACTACTACTCCAGATTCTTCGAGCTAGAAAGACTTTACAGCTGCACCTCATCTGCCGTCATCATGAAGCTGAAAGCAGCAATGGCTCGACACGGAATCCCCGAGACTATCATCAGCGACAACGGTCCGTGCTACAGCTCTGGTGAGTTCCGCAACTTCTCACAGACATGGGGTTTCTCACACACCACCACAAGCCCCCACTACCCACAGAGCAACGGCCTCTCCGAGAAGACTGTCCAGACGGCCAAACGCATCCTGGACAAAGCCAAAGCTGAGAACAAAGACCCCTACATGAGCTTACTGGAGTATCGCAACACACCGGTGGACAACCTGAAATCACCGGCACAGCTACTGATGAGTCGGAGGCTGCGGTCCATTCTCCCATCAACAGCAAAACACCTGCAGCCACAGATCGCCAGTCAGGAGGATGTTCACAAAAGGAGAGAGGTATGTCAACAGCGCCAGCAGGCATACTACAACCGAACAGCCAAACCTCTGCCCCACCTGCCCGCAGGCACACCAATCCGCTTCCGGCAGGAGGATGGATCCTGGAGACCTGCAACTGTGGAAAGACCAGCGAACACAGACAGGAGCTACCACATCCAAACCAAAGAAGGTCAGATCTACCAACGCAACCGTCAACACCTGCGACAAAGCAGAGTGAACACTCACACTACACACACACACACTTCACAGCAGACTGTTACCAGCGCTAACAACAACACACAAGCCCATCAGCAAGAGCATGCTGAACCTCCAGACACGAACAATCAGCGACAACCAGACACACAGCCTGGTTACACCACGAGGTCAGGTCGCACGGTCAAACCAAGACAAATCCTTGACTTATGAATGTAAAAAAAAAAAAAAAAAAAAGATGAAATGTTATTACGGTGTCACATTTAGACAGGGAAGGAAATGTTTTACACTACTTTGTTGCAGTCCAGTTATATAAGAGTTCCATTTTCATATTCTTTCTTATTAAGATTGTATTCGTTTATAAACGTGCTCAACGTGGTCTGTATCTCTGCAGAGAAAGCAGCACTTTTCAGAAAAAGGGAGATGTAATATTTGCTAGTAACATTTGATTTGCTAATGTCCCTTACGGCTTTCCGTAGCGCCACAACAAAGTCACGTGATGTACGTAACAACGTCAGTCGGAATCCGGTCGGTGAATAAACACCCAGCACGAGAGAAGTCGTCCTTGCTTTATTAATGTTATAAGTTAACATAGCCAGAGGGCACAGATCATTACAGTATCAACCTACGCCAAGGAGGTAGCTAAATTTACTAACTTTACTAGCAGACAGACATCACGGTAGGTCATGCAGAGCTATAATAACGTTAGCTGGATGTTGTCATGAAAATGATTTTAGGATGTTGATGAAATTAAACATAATACCTGCCATTAATAGCTTGTATTTTTAGGGTTCCTGTTCGTGGTGGTCAACCTGCTGGGGAGGTGACACCCGTGTCAGCAGATGAGTGAGTAACGTTTACAGTTGTGCATTCATGTTTACAACTAAATTCCACATCAAGATGCCGTATGACTAAATGTTTACTCCTCCTGCTATTATTGCAACAGACATTATGTACATGTAGGCCTACTGTATGCATTGAGCTGCAGAGGTTGCATGTACATTTAACATACAGCCCTGTGTGTGTGTCTCTCCTCACTGGCACAGGAGAGGCAGAAAGTACGCGAAAAAGAAAAGATCCAGCTTAGTTTTCATATTGTGATAAATGACGGTAGGTGCTCGAGGTTGGTAGTCCAAACCATGTTTGCTGCTGGCCCCGGCTGCATTGATTTCCGATTGAGTAAGAAGGGGGCGTGGCTAAATTCCCACCACTTGTTTTTTTTTTTATCCAAGATGGCCACGGCGTGAAATGGGCGGATTATTGCTGATTCATCGAGTCGGGCCATGGTCGGATCTGACGAGACCGGGGCGCGAACCCCGGTCCTCAGTGGGCAACTGCATCGACACAAAGCCGATGCATAGACCGCTACACCACCGCCGACTAGACTGTATTGTTTAAGGAGATCAGACAGGTATGATGGCGCAAGTTATAAGTCAGCAGAAGCACCTTAAAATCTGATCTAACATGGATAGGAAGCCAGTGAAGGGGGGCAATAATTGGTGTAATATGGTCAAATTTCCTAGATTTAGTTAGGATTTTAGCTGCATCATTTTGAACCATCTGAAGACTTTTAGTACTAGCATGTGGCAGACCCGAAAACAGCAGTAGTCAAATCTTGATGAAACAAATGCATGTATTAGAGTCTCTGCGTCAGCCATGGAGAAGAAAGACTGAGTTTTAGCTGTTACGTAAGTGAAAAAAGGCAGTCTTGGTGATTTCTTTAATGTGCTTATCAAATGAAAGGTTGGGCTCAGAATCAGAATCATGTTTATTGGCCATGTAGGTTTGCACATACGTGGAATTTGACTCTGGGTTCATGGCTCTCTCAGTGTACTAACATAGAATAACAACACTACAACGATACAATCTTCAGATACATAAGGATTGACTTATACAGGTGAAATAAGAGGTGCTAAAGTGCAATGGTGCAGAGAATGTATCAGAAATGGTGAAGCAGATGTTAGCAGGTTACTTGCATACATGCCTGAGGTAGATGGACATGACAGAGCGTACCAGTATACGTACAATGTACAGTACAGTATATACAAAATGGTTGGATTTATTGACAGTGTTAAGTGTTCATTTAAATGACAGCCCGTGGAAAGAAACTGTTTTTATATCTGGTTGTTTTGGGGTACAGTGCTCTGTAGTGCCTGCCAGAGGGGAGGAGTTGGACCAGGTTATGATCAAACATAACACCAAGATTATTGGCTGCCACACTTTGTGAAATCACAGAATTGTTAATTGTTATTGTTATTTGATCAAATTGGTGTCTGTGTCTAGCAGGGCCAATGACCAACATCTCAGTTTTATCCAAATTTAAAAGCAAGAAATTTAGTGACATTCAATTTTTCACAGCAGCCAACCTCTAAATTAGTCATTTGAGTACAATCATCAGCCCTTATAGGCACATACAGCTGAGTATCATCCACATATCATTGAGTTCAAAGATACATCCTAGGATGCACTGGGACACATAATCAGTGATGTTTCCTAAGGTCCTTGGGTGTCCCGGGTCTTTCAACATCATACACCTTCGCTTAGACGACCCAGCCAGGGTTGATCAGGCCGTGACTTGTGTCCCAGCAGCACTGGCCCACAGATCACTCCTTCTGATCTAAAGCCATCTGGAGGCCTTCTCTGCAGCCTCCATGGTAGACTTGATGGCGTTCCTTTTTGCAGGCCCTGTGACGCCAACTAGAGTGTATACCTTACAGTAAGGCAGCCTCCATGGTAGACTTGATGGTGTTCCTTTTTGCAGGCCCTGTGATGCCAACTAGAGTGTATACCTTACAGTAAGTGGCCAGCAAAGCCTCTACACCTGTAATTAAGTGCAACATGTCTATTTCTTCTTCTTTAAGAAATTCTGTCTCCTGTTGCTCTCAGTTCATGGTCATCTCTGAGATACAAACCCACTGTTTCCACCTGCAAATGCCCAATGCTAAAGCAACTAGTTTTATCACTTATACTCACCAGTAAAGCACAACACAGTCTGCAAAGCTCTGGCTTAACCTCCCAATTTGACGTCTGGCCCCTCTTACAAAAGACATGCCTCACTGGAAGCAACAAATATATGGCTTTACGGCAACACATGCAAAATGTGGCCTCTACTCATTTCACTATTTTTTCCTCTCGCCCCATCTCTCTCTAGGTACACACATTTCCACGCAAACCAAGAACTCTGAGTGCAAACATACAACCTATACTCCTGATAGGACAGTACATCTGTCCAACAGAAATTCACTAGACAGGTCCTCAGAATAAAGGCTTGTAAGAATAATCATATACCTTACATGTGACTCCTTGAAATTGACCCGTTAGTGGATCTCCAGAAGCGTTGATTTGTAGGTGATTTCTTTGGAAATTACTTTTGTTGATGCTTCAAAGAACACAAAGGTCCAGAAAGCAAAATCAAAAACTAGATCAAGTAGAACAAAAAAGTATTCTGAGGGATTTTGCTTGCCTAGCCTTCCTGGATGTTACTTGTAAAAAGAGAAAAAAAAACAGAAGAGAATTTGTTTCATCTATTACATTTGCCCAATAAATATTTTATGTGACAAATACATTTGAAAAAGGCATGCTCTGTTCTCTCAATTAGAATTAGTGCCTATGCGAAATGCAGTTGACAAAATCAAACTTTTTGAAATTCAGCGCACATAGGTGATTGTTTTCCGACGTGCACAGGTATGATGTCACAACAAGAAGCAAAACACATATATGAATATTTTACTTTGAATTTGTACACACATTGTAATACAAATGTATTTCAATTGTTCCATTCTCTACTAATCCCTTGACAGTGAATGGGCAGCTGATAAAGGTGAAGTTAGATCTTTTGAGAGATGTAATTCATAGCTTCTTAACAAAGAGAAATACATCGACATGCTTTGTGTTCAACTGTATATCCTGTAGCGCAAGGGGAGCGAAATTATTTCTTTTCACTCATACATACATACCTACCTATACATATATTTTATTCAAGGTTTTTAGAATGAGAGGAAATATTAGACTTTGCCTAGCTTCTTTTTAGGGAAAATTGAGGAACGAACAAATGCATCTCTTATCAGGAAAGCCAAGTCAGAATTTTAACTGTCACCACAAATGTTGTAGTCTAAATAATCAAAGAAGACATTTTGGAAAGCCATTAAATCACCGTGTGCAAATTGTGAGCAACTCCCCTGAATCACTGCCCCTTCACATACGGTCAGTGATTCTGTTGCTGTAGATGTGGTAGAAAAGTTGAAGTGTTTTAATGAGCATTTTGTATCCCTTGGCTCCATGTTTGATTCTGTTTCTTCCTCCTCTCCTGTGCAAGCCTATATTAAGGAACTCCCCTAAGGAATGCTCAGTCTTTTAACTTCACTCTCTTTAGAGTGCAAAAATGTCTTAAGGCCCTTGAAGCTTTGGACTCACAAAATCCCGTTTTTTTCTGAAATTGGCAGCAAAAGCCATAGCTGAAAATCAAACTTATCTTAAGTAATTTATGCACTAAAATCATATTTAAGCACTTTAGAAATACTGATTTTTCCATCCAAATGTAACTTCTGTAATGCGAATAAGCAACCTCCCTGTGTGCAGGGTTAAACTAAGACCACGCTGACAATGGTTGGTCAGCAAAAACATTCGGGACAAGAGCTATCAAGTGCTAACTCCCCAGATAGAGACGTGATGATTGTTTAAGGCTCACTCGCCATACGCATTATCATTTTGAGTTTATTTCAGATTCACCTGGTCGTACTCCATGGACTCGCAAGATGCAGACCAGGAAATGCAATGGCTAGCATTATAAAGGCTAAAACTATGATGTGACGGAGCGTTCACCTTTTATGAAATAATTCTTAACACATAAGCGTAGATGAATGTGTATTCACTCAAACATTGCATTTATCTATCTATCTATCTATCTATCTATCTATCTATCTATCTATCTATCTATCTATCTATCTATACTATGTTCAGTATATATTTAATAATAATAATATATTCTATTTGTACAGCGCTTTTCAAAATACTCACACTTTACATATGTTAAAATTAACACACCAAAAGCATAAATACACAACATCAATCACATATTCAAAGCCATTCTGAATAGGTGAGTTTTGATTAATGATTTGAATATGGATAGATCGATGCATTCTGTGTGTTTGGGGAGGGAGTTCCAGAGGGAGGGGCAGCTATGGAGAAGGTTCTATAGCCCCAGGTCCGGCGCTTGGTCCTGTGGGGTGGAGACAGGAGGTTGACATCGGAGAAGCGAAGACTGTGGGATGGAGTGTGGTAATGGAGCAGGTCAGTGAGGTAGGAAGGGGCCTGGTTGTGAAAGGCTTTGTGAGTGAGGAGAACGACTTTGAATTGGATCCGTTGTGAGACAGGAAGCCAGTTGATGTTCTGGAGGACAGGGGTGATGTGGTAATTGGAGCAGAAGTGGATAAACAGGTGGGCAGCAGAGTTCTGGATGACCTGGAATTTGTTTAGGACTTTGAATGATGAGCCGTACAGAATGCTGTAGCAGCAGTCAATTCTGGATGTGATGAAGGCATGGATCAAGGTTTCAGCAGCAGAGAAAGAGTGATGGGCGGAGACGATCTATGTGTTTTAAGTGGAAAGAGGCAGTTCTGGTGATTTGATTAATGTGGTGTTCAAAGGAGAGGTTGATTCAAATAAGATGCAGGATTAAATATAATTTGAATGGTTTTGAGCAGTGTTGGATGGAGCTGAGTGTGTTGACATGTATTGTTAAATAATTTGCATGTTGGAGTTTGTTCCTTGTCTATTTTTTTGGTCCCTTATCTAATTTGACTGTAATATATTATCAATGGCATTCTATATTCTATACTCTATTGTTCTAATATGTATAACTATTTCATAAAAGCCCGTCTTGGTATGATCCAGTCACTTTTCATCTCTATGCAAAACATTCAACCTTACAACCAGTGGTGGCAGTAGTGGGAAGTTATTTCAGGATATGAACGAGGCCATGTTACCAAACAGAACCCTAGGCCCAGAAGGTAAAAATGCAGGTAGAAAAGTGGAGCTGACTAACCATTTAAAGGGTTGATGGCTGCTGAATATCAAGGAAAGTTTGTGGTATGGCATGAAATAGACTGAAAGAACACTCCCATGGAAAGAACACTTTGCACCCAGTAGAGTGCAGATCCCCACCAGGCATATCTCCCTTTCTCTGGTGTTCAGACTTGGCAACAACCTACCCCATTTTTTTGCCTACCAGGAGAAGGGAAAATAAGGGGACACTGCCTGTGTATTTCTCCTTTTTCGGTGCTTGGACGTAGGCGAAAATCCAGCTGAGGAGTTAGTACTCAATTTTGGTATAAAAGTTTTTTCAAAGGTTTCGAATCACCACAGCTATGAGAGGTCGTTGATCATACAGTCATAACTGTGCACAAAAAAATTATTAGGCTGACAGGCTCAGTAGTTTGTGAGATTAGCGGCGGACAGATACGCGCACCCATGAACAGAAAAAACTTTTTCCTGCCATTACAAGACTTTTATGTAGTGGCCAAGTTGATTCAATGGGAAATATGAGAAAAAATGTTTAATATACAGCTCTCAAGTTAAAAAATCTACCGAATAAAAATGTTCTGCCTGTGAGTCTGTGGATGCACAGCCTCCTAGGCAGAGGTCTATACAAATGTAACCGATATACACTTTTACTTTCCAAAAAGAAAAGGTCTGCTATGTGACCATTTTGGTCTAACCCCTAACTCTGTCTTTATTTTCATAAGATAATAAAGCTGAGTAAACTGTTTACAGTAGCACATGCCAGACTTGCATCTACGGTTAACTCAGTGGGCAGCAACAAGAATATGCAACACTTCTTGTTTTGACTGCAACCTAGAGGAAGTTGTTCCTATGTAACTAATTAAGCCCCTGCATGTGGTACACCAAATAAGTTAGGTAATGCAAAATATTATGACACTATATTAATTTCAAGCATGCTGATAACATGCTCAACATGGTTATAGTTTTCATAAAGGGCTACTATCTCTGTAATGTAAAAACAAAAACAAAAAACAAACAAACTGGTAGCTATGCTTACTGAAGGGAAACTCTGTCTTACACGGGAGAAACCACAGTTGCCAATGATCTTGCTTTCACCTGCTTTTATATGTTATATGCATCTGCAGATGAGCAAATAAGAGAAAGCAGGGTAACCTCAACAATGAGGTGGAATGTTGCAGAGTGGAATAAATTTAACTAGAGAAAACTGAGTGCTGTGGACAAAAACTACATTCATTATTAGTGCCACGTATATTATTAGTGGAGGTAGGTGAAGACCTTGTATGTATTTTATGTTCAGGTATGGATACACATAAGATAGGTACATTCTGCCAGGAAGTTTTTTCCAAGGACAATACAGGTGTCAAATCAACAGAGTCAACATATCTGGTAGCAAAAACTGAAAGAAGGCAAATGGAAATTTAATCAAAATTCAAGGAAGAATAATTGTTTTGCCTGTAAGGAGAGGACAGATTAGTAGCAAAGTACTTTGGGGCAGTAATATTTTCTTCAAAGATGGCAATGGCTGCCAAGCACCACAGATGTTGTTGTAATTTGTGGAGTCCAAATGTCAATGGTTTAGTTTTATCTACTTATCTACCTGTAAGGTGTCCTTGAGTGCTCTGCTCTGAAAGGCGCTCACAAATGAAATGTATTAGTATTATTAGTAGTATTATTATTAAACACAGAATTTGAGAATTATTGAATGAAACGTTCCATTTGGAAAATAAATAGAAAAAAAAACTATAGGAATTTCCAGTTGAGCAATATTGTCTTTTTTGCAATGGCCAAGGTGGTAAGTATGGTGTTGTGATATTTGTGTAGATGACTAATGGGTGTGATGTCTGCCAAGAGGCAGAAGTAAGGGGAAAGTGGAATGCTGTGATGAAAGACTTGGGAGATGTTAGTTGTTATTCCAGAAATGTTGCGTTGGTGTGCAAAGTCATGCTGAGTTAAAATAGTTGTCTGTGGTGCTGAAAGTGCCTTGGGGGACATAGTATGCCTGTGTCTGTGAATCCCATTAAGTGGATCCTTTGTTGAGTTATGTGCGTTCTGTGTATGGTTGAATATTGAATGAGCTGTAATCTGCGGTTGCTGCTGGTCATCAAGATGCTATTGCAACTTTGGTTCCAGAGGGTTGCATCAATATAAATCGATAAATGTTTTTCTCAGTCTGCGGTGGGACAGCTATGTTGGAGTCGTTGGTTGATGAGACAAGTCTGTATAATTTTGACGGAGGTTTCATAGCTGTTGATATTTTAAATATGTATTTTATAGGAATTTCAATTGATTAAGAAAATGACTAATCACACAATTTGCTGTGATTAATCACAATTAATCACATTTTTTCTTCTTAAGACTGATGCTTGTAATAATTGATTACAAAGTCTAGGTTGTTCCAAATTGGAGGTGAATTTACATGGTGAGGGTGTGTGATTGGTGATCTTATTGACTTTCCACCAAGCTTCCAGAGTTGTGGCAATGACCGTGTTCCTGTAGCAGTTATGTTTTTTTTACCGTTGTAAAGCGAAATGGTAGGTCTTTGATGGACAGTTGCATTCTGATTGTTCAATTTCTAACCATGGGTCTTGATGAACATTTGAGTGAATCCATTTCATGATGGGGATGGGGAATATAACTACTCAGGAGCCAATCAGGAAATGGGGAACAAGTGCACAAGTACTTGCTGGTGAGCTAATCAGGGTATGGGGAACAGGTACGCAAAGCAGGGGCAGGAACAGAAATGGCAAGACTGGTGAGCCTTCCAAAATAACACAGGAAACACAGATAGTGTAACTATGACACTTTGGCGTTCCTCTTGCCTGGCAGCTCCATATGCAGCACCCCTCTCCCAATATACTCATTATCTCTCCTCCACACATGTCCAAACCATCTCAATCTTGTCTCTCTTGCTTTGTCTACAAACCATCCTGTCCTTTTTCATCACTCCTAACGAAAATCTCAGCATCTTCAACTCTGCTACCACCAGATCCACCTCCTGTCTGTTCGTCAGTGCCACCGTCTCCAAACCATGCAACATAACTGGTCTCACTACCATCTTGTAAACCTTCCCTTTAACTCTTGCTGGTAACCTTACTGTCGCAAATCCTGCCATACACTCTTCTCCACCCACTCCACTCTCTGCACGCCCTTCTTCATCTCTCTCTGCACTCCCCATTACTTTGACCAGTTGACCCCAAGTATTTAAACTCATCCACCTTTGTCACCTCTACTTGCAAACTCACCATTTCGCTATCCTCCCTCTTGTTTACGCATACTTATTTCATCTTGCTCCTAATGACTTTCATTCCTCTTCTCTCCAGCGCATACCTCCACCACTCCAGGCTCTCTTCAACCTGCTCCCTACTCACACTACATATCACAATGTTGTCCGCAAACATCATAGTCCACGGAGACTCCTACCTGATCTCGTCTGTCAACCTGTCCATCACCATTGCAAACAAGAAAAGGCTCAGAGCCGATCCTTGATGTAACCCCACCTCAACCTTGAACCAATCCGTAATTGCTACAGCACACCCTCCCACTGTCACACTGCCCTCATACATATCCTGCATCACTCTTACATACCTCTCTACCACTCCCGACTTCCTCATACAATGCCACACCTCCTCTCTCGGTACCCTGTTATATGCTTTCTCTAAAGCCACAAAGACACAATGTAACTCCTTTTGACCTTCTCTATACTTCTCCATCAACATTCTCAAAGCAAACAAAATATCTGCAGTGTTCTTTCGGGTTACGAAACTTTTTGCTAATCATCACGTCTCCTCTTAACCCAACTTCTACTACTCTTTCTCATATCTTCATGCCATGGCTGATCAACTTTATACCTCAGTAGTTACTACAGCTCTGCACATCACCCTTACTCTTAATTATCAGTACCAGTGTACTTCTTTTTCACTCTTCAAGCATCCTCTCACTTTTCAAGATTGTGTTACACAATCTAGTTAAAAACTCCATTGCCATATCTCCTTATCATCATCAGTGAACGCTCGGGGTCGAGTTTGACTGTCCTCCCTCTGGGTCCTTCTGGGTCTTCAGGTGGGCATAGAGGCCGATCCTGGAGCCGCATAATGGGAGGATGCCTGCAGGTGACAGCTTTTTACGTGAAGTGGCTGATGCACCTACAGCCACCTTACAGTCCTTGGCAGGGGATGACCAGAATCCAATGGCATGGAGAACCAAGATGACTGGGGACGACCTTCTGTTGCAGCCCTCATCTGCCTTCACTGCCATTGTGACCTGGAGACATCTTCCGCCAGTTCCGCTGTTAAGGTCTTTGTTGGGTCATGCTTCATCTGGAACCTCCCCCTTGACCTATTCGCCTTGGGTGAGCCTACCTGCAGCCAAGCTCTGGATGGCCTCGCTCTTGGGATCATTAGTTCACACAGGGTTCTCTACCATGGCAAGGTGATGATTCAGGAGAAGATCTCTCCTAGACACCTCGATGCCTCCACAGGTATGTCAAGTCGAACAACTGCCTTTCTACTCTTCAATCTCTTCATAACTGCCCTCACTTCATCCTTGCTAATCCCCCACACTTCCTGATTCAATATCCCCACCTCATCCAACCTTCTCTCTCTCTCATTTTCTTCATCCACCAGCCCCTCAAAGTACTCTTTCCACCTTCTAAACACACTCTAGTACTCACGTGTCAGCACATTTTCATTTCTATCCTTCATTGCGCTAACCTGCTGCACATCCTTCCCAGCTTGGTCCTTCTGTCTAGCCAATCGGTACAAGTCATTTCTCCTTCCGTAAGGACCAATCTCTCATACAACTCACCATACGCCTTTTCCTTTGCCTTCACCACATCTCTCTTTACTTTACACCGCATCTCCTTGTACTCCTGTCTATTTTCTTCACCGCCCTGATATCCCACTTCTTCGCCAACCTCTGTATACTTTGCTGTACTTCCTCATTCCACCACCAAGTCTCCTTTTCTTCCTTCCTCTCTCCAGATGACTCACCAAGTACCTTCTTAGCTGTCTCGCTTACTATTTCTGCAATGGTTACCCAGCCATCCAACAACTCTTCACTACCACCAAAAGCCTGTCTTAATTTCTCCCTGAACTCCACACAACAATCTTCCTTCTTACACTTCCACCATTTGATCATTGGCTCTGCCCTCACTCTCTTCCTCTTCTTGATCACCAAAGCCATCCTACAGACCATCATCTGATGCTGCCTAGCTCCTCTCTCCCTTGTCATCACCTTGCAGTCTCCAATCCCTTTCAGATCACACCTCCTGCAAAAGATATAGTCCACCTGTGTTCACTTACCTTCACTCTTACACGTCACCGTGTCCCTCCCTCTTTCTGAAATATGTATTCAGCACAGCCATTTCCATCCTTTTTTGCAAAATCAACCACCATCTGTCCTTCCACAGTCCTCTCCTTGACACCATACCTGCCCATCACTTCCTCATCACCTCCATTCCCTTCAACAACATGCCAATTGAAGTCTGCTCCAATCATCACTCTCTCCTCCTTGGATGCACTCTCCACCACTTCACCCAAATAACTTTTCTTTCCATGGCTGACGCAGAGACTCTAATACATGCATTGGTTTCATCCAGACTTGATTACTGTAACGTTCTGTTTTCAGGTCTGCCACATTCTAGTACTAAATGTCTTCAGATGGTTCAGAATGCTGCTGCTAGAATCCTAACTAAGTCTAGGAAATTTGACCATGTTACACCAATTCTTGCCTCCCTTCATTGGCTTCCTATCCATGTTAGAACAGAATACAAAGTTCTTCTGCTGACTTATAAAATCCTAAAGGAGCTTGCCCCATCTTACCTGTCTGATCTCCTTAAATCGTACATTCCATTTCGAGCTCTTCATTCTCAAAATACAGGGCTCCTGTGTGTACCCAAAGTTAAAAAAGAAGTCAGCTGGTGGCTGGGACTTTTCTTATCAGGGTCCATTCTTGTGGAATAACCTGCCTGCTGCCATCAGAGAATGTCTGTTGAGTCCTTTAAATCCAAACTTAAACTCATATGTTTGCCTTAGCTTACAATTAGTTGCCTTTAAGTTGAGTATGTCACAACCTGTACTGCATGGTGGGTTGGTTTTCTGTCTCAATGAATTTACCAACCACTGTTCTGCCGATGAGATTATTGCATATACCAGAGGTTTTCAAAGTGTGGGAAAGTGAGCCTCCCCTCAGAGAACACAAAAACAGCTGCACCCCCCCTCCCAATTATTATTACTATTATTAATATTATTGTTGTTGCTATAATGTATGTTCCACTCAGGTATAAAAACGGGTTTCAACAATAAATGATATATCTTTGAAGATTATCTTTTATTTTTTTTTAATATTTTTCAAATTTTTTTAAACATCTTTATCTTTATGTTTTAAACATATTTTTCAAACATGTTCAAATGTTGTAGGTAATGTTACTAAAAATCGATCCATTTTGCTCCAAGCATTGCTGAAGTTAACTAAATTTAGCTAGACGTTTACGGTTACTTTTTCTTCACGTTTTTTTTCCTCACGCTGCGCCTCCCCTGAAGCTCTCTGGCGCCCCCCAGGGGAGGCGCGCCTCACACTTTGAAAACCCCTGGCGTATACATATGACTAATGACTATTGCAAACTGTTCTCTTTTCTCACGTCTTTTCTTTCTCTCTGAATGATGTCTTCTCCTTTCTCTTTTTCTGTTTGTGAATGGTGTTATGTGAGTCTCCCTTGTGTGCACGTGCAGTCGGTTCTCCTCCCAGGTCTCTGTGGTGATGGTGGTCACCACTTGGATGCTGCCTGATATTACCCTCATCATATTTTCTTTTTATATATCTTATAAATCCATATATATAGTATATATATTTTACATGATGATGCTGGTCATGTGGCTTGGGTCCTGGACTGTTCTGGTGGCGTCTGGACACTGCTTGGCATCCTGCACATCATATTCTTCATAAATTTTACAAGTCCATTATAGTTCTGTTTATCCTCTTTCAATGTTGTATTCTGTAAATTGTGTAAACACAACATCCATTGTACGTTGTCCGTCTTGGGAGAGAGATCCCTCCTCTGTTGCTCACCCTGAGGTTTCTTCCTATTTTTTCTCCCTGTTAAAGTTTTTTTTTTTTTTTTTTAGGGAGTTGTTCCTTATCCGATGAGAGGGTATAAGGACAGGAGGTTGTGTTGCTGTTAAGCCCACTGAGGCAAATTTGTAATTTGTGATATTGGTCTACAGTCTACACAAATAAAATTGACTTGACTTGACTAGTAACATTAGAATGTTTTTCACAGTATCCCAGCAATTGACTGCACATGTCATGTATGCCTGTGCATGTGACATGTGTAGTAGCGCACCGGGAAATAGGGCTCCTCTGAAAGCCACTGTGTAATTCGAACCCTGCTCATAAGCATTGCTTCAATACAACAAAACAAAACTAGATTGGGTTGTATTATTCCCGAGTGCCAAACGTATTGCAGGTGTATGCTTACCATTCAACACAAAGCCTCTTCTGATGACTTCACAAAGGTCAGAGATCATCTTTAGATTTGTTTAGAAGTGAGTAAATATAGGTTTTTAGCCTGTTAGCCTACGAAAAGGTGAAAAAAGGGGCAGTGAGGAAGAAGAAAGTGAAAGAGGGTTGAGGACTGACGGTGGCAGTGGCAAGATATCTTAGCAATGTACACTACCGTTCAAAAGTTTGGGATCACCCAAACAATTTTGTGTTTTCCATGAAAAGTCACACTTATTCACCACCCTATGTTGTGAAATGAATAGAAAATAGAGTCAAGACATTGACAAGGTTAGAAATAATGATTTGTATTTGAAATAAGATTTTTTTTACATCAAACTTTGCTTTCGTCAAAGAATCCTCCATTTGCAGCAATTACAGCATTGCAGACCTTTGGCATTCTAGCTGTTAATTTGTTGAGGTAATCTGGAGAAATTGCACCCCACGCTTCCAGAAGCAGCTCCCACAAGTTGGATTGGTTGGATGGGCACTTCTTTGAGCAGATTGAGTTTCTGGAGCATCACATTTGTGGGGTCAATTAAACGCTCAAAATGGCCAGAAAAAGAGAACTTTCATCTGAAACTCGACAGTCTATTCTTGTTCTTAGAAATGAAGGCTATTCCATGCGAGAAATTGCTAAGAAATTGAAGATTTCCTACACCGGTGTGTACTACTCCCTTCAGAGGACATTTCTAAGAACAAGAATAGACTGTCGAGTTTCAGATGAAAGTTCTCTTTTTCTGGCCATTTTGAGCGTTTAATTGACCCCACAAATGTGATGCTCCAGAAACTCAATCTGCTCAAAGAAGTGCCCATCCAACCAATCCAACTTGTGGGAGCTGCTTCTGGAAGCGTGGGGTGCAATTTCTCCAGATTACCTCAACAAATTAACAGCTAGAATGCCAAAGGTCTGCAATGCTGTAATTGCTGCAAATGGAGGATTCTTTGACGAAAGCAAAGTTTGATGTAAAAAAAATCTTATTTCAAATACAAATCATTATTTCTAACCTTGTCAATGTCTTGACTCTATTTTCTATTCATTTCACAACATAGGGTGGTGAATAAGTGTGACTTTTCATGGAAAACACAAAATTGTTTGGGTGATCCCAAACTTTTGAACGGTAGTGTATGTAGTTGAAACATTTTTGCTTACTGATATATTAGCTAGTTTGTAGAGTAGCATATTTTGTTAAAACTGTTCTAAGTTGTTGTTGGTATTTTGGGGGGTATTATGTTAATTAAAATATAAGCCTAATGGGCTTTTTAACTTTTATTTGTCAATGTGATATATTTTCATGGGGCCTAAAATTCCCAGTAGCACCCCTGGTCAATAGTAGTGTCATTAGCAAATTTCTGATCATACATTATGACGATGAGCTTTCCAAATGTGTATCCATACTGTGCGCTTGATTGGTGGGTGAAAAATAATCAGATGCTTGTTCTGTAAACACAAGGCTGGGGCTTTTTACAGAAACACTGCTTGAAAAATTCTAAACTTAAACTCGAATTCTGACTGGAGTTAGCCAAACACAGCATATCCGGAATTATCGGTTCCGAAACAGCTGATTTGTATTTCGGGGATCAGGTTTATTCAACTCTGGATAAGCTGAGACTGAACTATGTGCATGCACAGTGAATTTAAAAAAAATCTTCAACTGAGCACTGATAATGGGATTCATAATGGATTCAGAGGGTGAGAAACAGCATCTTATTTCAGACCAGACGAACAGAAAGGTCTTATCCCAGTATATGAATGATATCAGCATATTTCAACAAAAGGAAATAGTAAAACATCTGCATGCACAAGGGAAAGGGTGTTGGCATATGATACATTTTGAGACTTGATGTGTAAGTTTATCAAACTATTAAGTTTTTAGACTAGTTATCTCAAAATGTATATGTCAACTAAATACATTGAATATATTCTTCCTATATTAACTACCCTGCAATATTTACACTATTGTTTTTTTACATTTTTATTTCACATGTACTGTGCATTTGAACTACATGAATCCACTTAGCAGGAAATTAAACTCAGAGAAAATGTAATTCAAACTGGTACTTTTTATCTTTTTTATAGCAGATTATCAATTGATATATCAATATAAGTTTTAGCTAAAGTTTTCTTAATTGTAATTGTAGTGCTTGATTTATAATTGCGTTTCACTCTGTAGCCAACATGAAGAAGGCTGAGGTCTGTAAAATAGGTCGGGGGCAGACCACCGCTTTTAACCCTGACTAAAGAGCAGGCACTTGGTCAGAATATTCATTGGTCTATCATGAAAGACATCCTCATCAAAGCCAATGACCCCATAGTATTCAGGCACCTACGCTATATAAAGGCAGAGTTAATCAAATTTAAATATGGTTGATTAACGCTCATCCTTTTGGATATAACCACCGTCTTCTCACAGTGACTGATGAAATCATCCATCTCGTGGATAGATGATGGACTCATTTGCCACAAACTTCCCCTATGATATATGGTGAGGCTTGTAGTTGCCAATTTTTGTAACATTTGGCAGTATAGGATGAACAGACCCTCTCTACAGCGTGCTTAAAAAGGCTGTTAAATATTGAGTAGGGTATCACAGAAATTTGAATCAGTTCATCTGGACACAATGTTTATTGAGAGAACATTTTCATGACTCATCTAAGTGTCCTCTTCAGTCTCAACTGACTGCAATTATCAGCCCCCCCTTATACACAATAGTGCCATAACGACAGAAAACAACGATCGGTTTTATATGCAAATTGCCATGACCATTATCTCGAGTTACAATGGCCATGTGTACTATTCACAGAGGATTGGGGAATGGTTGCAATCACAGCATTGTAAGATGGCAGTAAATGTACTCTAAGTCCCCCTGCCCCCCTCTTCAGTGATGGCCATTCCCTATTCGCATATATTGGCTCTTTGATTCATTGTTCAAACCAGCGTTCATCCCTATCAAGGATGTGCATATTCACATCCTTATAGGAGTGGCCACTGACCTGTAGCTGGGTCTAGACTGCAGAGTCCTGGCCTGACACGTTAGGTCTTCTGTATTGTGCCATCCTCTTGGCAAGCGTCTATTTGGTTTCCCTGATGTACAAGTCACGTCAATCCTGCTGGCACTTAACAGCATATTGCTCTCTTTGTGCCGGGGGACCTGATCCTTGCGGTGGACCAATTTCTGGCGCAGTGTGTTTTGGGGTTTGAAAGCAACTGAGACGCGATGTTTGGAAAATATGCATGTCAACTGTTCTGAAACTCCCACCATGTCTTGAATCACCACGAGTTTACGCTTAGACAGCTGTTGTCTTCTCCTTTCTTTGATCAGTTGGTGCACTGTTTGGACGTCTTCCTGGCTTTGACAAACACCCAGTTGGAATAACCACACTTAACCATGGCCTGTTTAATATGGGATTTCTCCCCTTCCCTGGCTGCTGTGTCAGTGGGGACATTGTCAGCTCAGTGGTATAGCATCCTGATGACTCCTAGTTTGTGATCCAGTGGATGATGAGAATCAAACCTTAAGTACTGATCAGTATGTGTTGGTCTATGGTAAACATGAACAATCAAATGTTCTCCACCACCAATTGCAATTTCACAGTCTAAGAAGGCTAACCTGTTATTTTTCACATCCTCCCTGGTGAACTTGATGTGGCTGTCCCACAGAGTTAATGTGGTTGGTGAAATGTGGTATGTTCTGAGATTTAATTTTAACCCAGGTGTCGTCCACAAATTTTAACCAATGGCTAGGCGGTGTCACTAGGCCCTCATGGTGGCCCAGTGGTTACCACTGTTGCCTCACAGCAAGAGGGCCCTGGATTCGAACCCCGGGCCATCCCAGGTCATTTCTGTGTCGAGTTTGCATTTTCTCCCCGTGTATGTGTGGGGTTCCTCTGGGTGCTCCAGTTTCCTCCTACCATCAAAAAAACATGCATGTTAGGGTTAATACTCCTGCCTGTGCCCCTGACCAAGGCAATGGAAAGAAGAAGTGGAGTTGGTCCTTGGGCGCTGAAGCTGCCCAATGTTCCTATACAATAGGATAGGTTAAATGCAGAGAACAAATTCATTGTAAGAATCCAATGACAAAAAGAAAAAAAAGGCGTTCTTTGTCAGGTTTCTGGATAGGACACCGGAGCCCTCTTTTCCACTTCCTACATATCAAAGTTGGCCACTATAGGTGGAACTGGGGAACCCATAGCACACCCATGTGTCTGCTTATAGTACTGCCTCCTGTATGTGAAGTACGTGGATTGAAGACACAGCTTCAGCAGCAGACACAGTTGGTCAGTTTTAAGGGTGGTCCTATTGGTAAGGGTGGGGGTTGTTTTGTAATTTCATAAGGACTACCTCCACTACTTCATGAACAGGAACACACACAAAGAGATATGTAACATTATAAGAGACCATTGTTGTGGTTGAGGTATGTGGAGAGACAGGCAACATCTAAGTGACCACAGTGCCAGGCCTTGTCCCGCAGAGCACAGAGATTGTTGCAGCAGTGGAAAGAGCTTTAAGTGTCGTAGGGTGATTGACCAACACGCTCATGAAGTACACTTCCAGATTGTGTGTCCAAGCTCCAGGTGCCAAGAGGACTGGAAAAATTCCACAAGGCTGCTGCCCATGCTGATGTGGACAGGACCGTATCCCAGAAACCTCAGCGGTTCTACTGGCCTGACATGGAGGGAGAGGTACATCATTTCCATCAGGGTTGTGTTGCCTACAGCCTACAAAGGGAAACAGTAAAGCTCAGGGTCCCACTGAATCACATTGCTGTGTCATACCCCCTAGAAGTAGTAGGGGTAGATATCTTGTCCCTAGGCCAGCCCACATAATCTTACCAAAACATCTGTGTTGCCACTGATTTGTTTACTCGCTTTGCTTCGGCCATCCCCACATAGTATAACCAAATAGCCCAGACCACAGTAAAAGCCCTGTGGACCCATGTAATACAGCCTTTTGGCTGTCCAGCGGGGTTCCATTCTGACCATGGTCCCAATTTTGAGTCTGCATTAATGAAGCAGCAGTTTCCATTATGTGGTAATTGCTATTTTTTTGTTTGTTTTTTTTTTTAACGGAAAATCGGTTGAAGTCTGACATATTTAAATCTCTATGGCCATAATGTTTGGTTACTGGTTACCCAGTGCCACTTTCTACCCAACCTAAAAAAAAAAACTAAAAAACAAAGAAACCTTAAAATCAGACAAAGGACAACTGACAGAAGAGAAGGGTGGCTACGCATTCTTCTGGAAAGGAAAAGCTGCTGATTATCCCAGGATCCATAACATTGGATTTGCCATCAGGAACCAGATCACCAGCCACCTGTGTGAACTTCCTGTGGGGATCAGTGAGTGTCTCATGACCATCCGTCTGGTGCTTGCCAACAACCAGATGGCAACAGTTGTGAGTGCATATGCCCCTACTTTAGACTCTGAAGAGGAAGTAAAAGAGACCTTCTATGCCTGCTTAGATGAGACACTGTCAAGAATCTCGAAGCAGGATAAGATTATTCTCTGAGGAGACATCAACGCCGGGGTCAGCCAGGATCAGCACCTCTGGAAGAACACTAAGGGAAGGAAGGCATCAGGAACGTCACCTCCAATTGAGTTCTGCTTCTTAGCAAATGTGCTCAGTATGACCTCACTATCACTAATACTCTGTTTTGCCAGAAAAACAAATTTAAGGCATCTTGGAGACACCCCTGCTCCAAAGAATGGCATCTCCTTGACTGGGTCATTGTGTGAACCAGGAACCACCATGATGTGAACATCACGCAAGCCATGATTGATGTAGATGACTGCTGGACAGATCATCACCTCATTCACTCCACGATGTCCATCAAACTTAAGAGGAAGAGGAGGGTTCAAAAGAAGTAGATCCACCCAAGACTGAACCTTGAAAGCCTGAATGGAACTGCCAACCAGCAGCTACTTCAGACCTCTCTTGGGGAATCATGTGGGCCATGATCGATGCAGACGACTGTTGGGACAGATCATCACCTCATTCGCTCCATGATGTCTATCAAACTCAAGAGGAAGAGGAGGGTTCAAAAAAAGCAGATTTGCCCAAGACTGAACCTTGAAAGCCTGAATGGAACTGCTACCCAGCAGCTACTTCAGATCTCTCTTGGGGAAAACCTCCAACAGAAATATCTTGATGACATTGAGAAGCACTGGAGCCTGCTCACATCCACCATCCTCGACACCTGCAAAACCACCCTTGGGTACAAGTCCAGAAAACACCACGGCTGGTTATATGAGAATGACACAGAGATAGAGAAAAGGAAAGCCTTTTGTGCCTTGCAAAGTGATCTAACCTGCAAGGCTAAAGGAGTGGCTAACTCCAGAGTCAAGGTGGATGCCCAGAGACAGGTGAGGGTGCTTAAGAACTCTTGGTGTACAGAAAAGGTTCTAGAAATCCAGCGACTGGCAGGCTCGGGTGACACCAGAGGGGTTTTCAATGCTACCAAGGCCGTCTATTGTCCAAACAACCACAGCTTAAACCCCCTGCACTCAGGGGATGGGCAGGAGCTGCTGAAGGATGAGCCCATTTACGCCCGATGGAAGGAGCACTTCCAGGAACTCCTCAACTGTAACAGCACAGCTGAACCAGGTTTTGCCAGCCACATTCCCCAGATTCCCATCAGAGAAGACATTGGGGAACCTACCACCAGGACACAGGTTCAAGATGCCATAAGGAGCCTTAAGAACAACAAGGCCACCGGTCCAGATGGGATCCCAGCAGAGATCTTAAAAGAAGGTGGACTAAAGCTCATGTACTATATCCATGCCCTCCTCCTCAAGGTCTGGGAAAAAGAAGAACTTCCCTCAGAGCTCAAGGATGCTCTTATAGTGGCAATATTCACCTGAACTCCTTCCCTTTCTAACCCACCTCATCAACACCTCCCTCCAGGCAGGATGCTTTTCATCTGCCTTCAAGACTGCTAGAGTCACCCCCCTTCTCAAGAAACCATCACTTATCCCCTCTGACATCAAAAACTACAGACCGGGTTCCCTTCTACCCTTTATATCCAAAACTCTCGAACATGCTGTCTTTAACCAACTTTCTTTGTACCTCCACCAGAACAACCTCCTGGGCCCCAACCAGTCTGGGTCCAATGTGGGTCACTTAACAGAGACGGCCCTCCTTGCAGTGACAGAATCACTGCACTCTGTGAGAGCAAACTCTCTGTCCTCTGTCCTGATACTCCTGGACCTGTCAGCTGTGTTCAACACAGTGAACCACTAGATCCTTCTCTCTACCCTCGAGGGGCTGGGTGTCACAGGTTCTGCACTCTCAATGTTTGCATCCTACCTGACGGGTCACTCCTACCAGGTGACATGGAGGGGATCTGTGTCGGAGCCTCACAGACTGACTACAGGCCTTCCACAAGGTTCAGTTCTGGGTCCTCTCCTGTTCTCCCTGTACACAACATCCCTGGGTTATGTTATTCGCTTGTTATGCCGATGACACCCAGCTGATCTTGTCCTTCCCGTCCTCTGACACACAAGTAGAGACACGCATTGCTACGTGCTTGACTGGCATCTCGGAGTGGATGGCGACACACCACCTGAAGTCAATCTGGACAAAACAGAGCTGATGTTCCTCTAGGGGAAAGGTTGCCCACACCGAGACCTGGCCATCACCATTGACAACACCGTGGTGACGCCAGCTCGGACTGCGAGGAATCTGGGTGTGATTCTGGACGACCAACTGTCGTTTGCTGCAAACGTTGCATCACGCTCTTTCAAATTTCACCTCTACAACATCAGGAGGATTCACCCATTCCTCACATCCAGGCTCTGGTCATCTCCCAGCTGGACTACGGCAACTCCCTCCTTGCTGGTGCCCCGGCATCGGCCATCAGATCTCTGGAGCTTGTTCAGAAAGCTGCAGATCGTCCGGTGTTCAACCGCCCTAAGTTCTCCCATACAACTCCCCTTCTCATGTCCCTACACTGGCTCCCAGTAGCTGCTCGCATCCAGTTTAAGACTCTGGTGCTAGCCTACAGGGCAGTGAAAGGAACAGCTCCTTCCTATCTCCAGGCCATGGTCAAGCACTACACCCCATCCAACCACTTCGCTCTGCTACCTTGGGACGCCCGGTTGCCCCGTCGCTCAGAGGCCCCTGCTGCCGATCGACCTGGTCACGGCTCTTTTCTGTCCTGGCCCCACAGTGGTGGGGCCATCTTTTGGCGCAGGTTGAAAACTCACCTCTTCAAGAACTACTACCCTGTTACTTGCTCGTAGCACTTATTGTATCCACTCATTAAAAAAAAAATCTCTCGTGCTTTACTTTGGCACTGGTTTTGCTCTTAGATGCTTGTTTGGAGAGAAGATGCACTTATGACCTCTGATGACAAGTAGTTCTCCTGATTTCCTACATTAAATGCACTTATTGTAAGTCACTTTAGATAAAAGCATCGGCTAAATGACTGTAATGTAATGTAATATAAAATATTCAAACAATGGGACAAGGCAGAATGTAGAAACTACAGGGGCATCTCACTCCTGTCAACAACAGGCAAAGTCCTCGCTTGCATCCTCACAAACCAACTGCTACCACTGGCTGAGCAAGTATTCCCAGAATTTCAGTGTGGCTTCCGCTCATCCAGAGGCGCAGCAGACATGATATCTATAGCATGCCAACTCCAGGAAAAATGCTGTGAACAAAGGCAGCCTTTATACATATCTTTCGTAGACCTGACAAAGGCCTTTGACTCAGTAGACCGTCAAGCTCTATGGAGCATACTATCAAGATATGGCTGCCCTGACAAATACATCAGAATACCGAGGCTTCTACATGATAACATATCTGTCACAGTGCTCAGCAACAGAAGCTCTGAGTCAGAGCCCTTCACTATGGAAACAGGGGTCAGACAGGGATGCATCATCGCACCCACCCTGTTTGCCATCTTTATTGCTGCCATACTCCACTTCATTGACGAAGAGCTGCCATGGGGATCCAAATGCTATACAGAACTGACGACAGGCTCTTTAACCTTAATAGGTTTAAGGTCAAGAGCGAATCTGCAACACCACCGTCATCAAGATTCAGTATGCAGATGACAACGCCATCGCAGCAAACTACGCAGAAGACCCCAGGACATTCCGAATACCTTTGCCAAGGCATACAGAGCCCTGGGTCTAGTATAAAACCTCAAGAAGACCCAGGTCTTATGTCAACCTTCACTCAACCAGCCATCTACCCAGCCCACCATGAAAGTGTACAACAAAATTATTGAAAACGTTGATCAATTCCCCTACCTCGGCAGCCTTCTCTCCTCAAAAGCTGACATGGACTCTGGGTCACCCATCACCTGAGTTGTGCCAGTGGTGCTAATGCCAGACTCGGGAAAAGAGTCTTTGACGATCGAGATCTAAAGGCCCAAATGAAATTCCTGGTCTACAGAGCTGTTGTTCTCCCCACCCTGCTGCATGTAGCAGAGTCATGGATCACCTACAGCAGGCACCTGAGAGCCCTTGAACAATACCACCAACGATCCTTACGAAAGATGCTAAGGATCAGCTGGAAGGACAGACACATCAACATCAGCATTCTGGAAGAAGTCAACATGACTAGCATCACCACCATAATAATGCAGCACCAACTCTGATGGACAGGCCATGTCATCTACATGTCCAACACACATCTCCCAAAACAGATCATGTACACCCAGCTGAAGGTCAGCAAGTTCCTGGCGGGCAAAAGAAACATTTCAAGGGCAATAGCAAGACCAGTCTGACGAAATTCACCATTACATCAAGCAACTAGGAACATGTTGCATTGGATAGGCACACCTGGAAGAAATCTGTGCAGGAAGGAGCTGCACATCATGAACTCAACTGTGCTGCAGAGAAAAAGTGACAGCACCGCAAGGAGAAAGAGAAAAAGGCTCAACCACCACCACCAACCACAGCCACTTTCCCCTGTCCACACTGCACCAAAGTATGTGAATCGCCTCTACAGCCATCTGAAGACCTACAAGTAGACAACCCAATGGAGTACCGTCATACTCACTTCGAGTGTCCGTCAATGATGATTATGAGTATTGATAATGTTTCTGTCATCTGTATTACAATGAAGCTACTATGTAGGTTATAAAGATTTTTTTTAATGAATATTAAGTAACATTGATTATTAAATCATTTGACTACTATCAATCAAATCTGCTCTTAGCCGCTTGTTCCTGTTGCATATAAATAGTGCATAATAGATAAGAGCTCTCTCTCCCCCTGTGTCTCTAAATTCTTCCCTCCAGCTTATTCATTTTGGGCCATCTTGTCCAAAGTTTCCATTCCACTTCACCATTTCCTTTGCCTCTACCTGTAAGAATTTCCTTGAAAAAAAATAATTTGGTATGCACAGATCTGTAGAAAGTGTAGAGATAAAGGATGCTGGTATTGGTAAAGTCAAATTCTACATCTATGGTGTCTGGGATACAGATTTTGCATCATTCCTGTAAAAACTAACAATGTCCTAGGGTGTCCGGGTAGCGTAGCAGTCTGTTCTGCTGCCTACCAACACGGGGATCCCAGTTCGAATCTCCGTTTTACCTCTGGCTTGGTCGGGTGTCCCTACAGACACAATTGGCCGTGTCTGCAAGTGGGAAGCCAGATGTGGGTAGGTGCCCTGGTCACTTCACTAGCGCCTCCTCTGGTGTGTCGGGGCACCTGTTTGGGGTAGGGGGTGAGAGAACTGGAGGCAATAGTGTGATCCTCCCACGCGCTATGTACCCCTGGCGAAACTCCTCACTGTCAGGTGAAAAGAAGCGGCTGGCAACTCCACGTGTATGGGAGGAGGCATGTGGTAGTCTGCAGCCCTCCCCGGATCGGCAGAGGGGGTGCAGCAGAGATTGAGACGGCTCGGAAGAGTGGGGTAATTGGACAGGTACAACTGAGGGGAAAAAAGGGGGGTCCAAAAAAAAACCCAAAACCTATCAATGTCAAAACCCATCATTCTTTTTGGTGTGGATATGATCTGAAATATTGTGTTTGGATATGGATTTACAGCAGCAAAAGATAAATTATGGAAAGCAAACATACCAGTGTGATAATGAGTGCACTTCTGTAACAATACAACATCAGAAATTGTTGAATTGTGTCCAGGGTTAAATAAAAGTTAAAATCTATCCCCAGTGAAAAAGAAAACAATGCTCAAGCATAGCTTTATAAATGACACAGATCAGAAAAACACATCTGTTGCACAAGATTAATGATCTGTGCTCTAAAACCAAAATTTTGTTTTAACTTTCAAGGGAAGAAAATGGCAGCCAACAAATTATAGATTATTGTAAGTGGGAGGCTAATGCCAGCATCTGGGGAAACAATTGTATGATCATTATGACATAGGGGTTATTACATTGCTATTCTTTCACTATCTATTCAATATGAATGAATGTGGCTGATGTAACCATCTGTATATTGTTTTTTTTTTTTTTTTTTTAAATTTATTTCTGATTTTTCCCTTTTTTCTCCCAATTTAGTGGCCAATCGATCCCTATTTTAATTCAAACACCCACCCTCGCACTGTATGCGTTCGCCAACTGCATCTCTCCGGCCGGCAGTCTCGAAGGAGACCGCCTCGCCACTTTCGTGACAAGGCGACTCCAAGCCGAACCACTGTTTTTCCGACACACACAGAGACGCATTCACGTGACGAACACAAGCCGACTCCGCCCCCCTCCCGAAGACAGCGTTGCCAATGATCGCTGCTTCGTCGAGTCCGGCCATAGTCGGATCTGACGAGACCGGGGCGCGAACCCCAGTCCCCAGTGGGCAACTGCATCGACACAGAGCCGATGCTTAGACCGCTACGCCACCGCGGACCGTATATTGTTGTTTTTTGCCGAAACTACTCAATAATGTCTTCCCTATTATCCCTGTTCTTATGCTCACACATTAAGAGGGCTACATTTAAATCCTGATTTGAGCTTAAATTCTAAATCGAGACTAGGTTACTAATTTGTAATATTTATCTTTCTATATTAATTCACTATCTGTACCGGCTTTTGATTAATTGTATGTGTCACACAAGATATGAATTTTGAGCTCAGCAATCTATACAAAGTTGGTATGAAATTAGACTAGTACTAGGCTGATGACACAGATAGATGGTCTCATAATTCAAACAAAATATTCCTCCTTAATCACACTCTGTCTCTAAGATACAAAGTGTCAACAATGTATTTCATTACCGATCAGATTTGCCCCAATGGTGCATTTTTCTCTGTTGTGTAAGTCACGATACAATTTTAGCAATAACGCGTGTGTGTGTGAATGCATACTTGAGTGCATGCGTTTATGTTTTTGTATGTACAAAGACATTCACCTGTTTCATGCTGAGGATAACGTTAGGGTTGAGAAGCTTGCAGGGCAATATTGTGCATGTATTTTCTATTAATGCTTGAGAACTGATGCACTCCTTTCATCAGAACAATTAGAAATCATTTTCGTTTAGAAGCAGTTCAAGCAGTTTGGATTTCACAAAGCTTTAAACTGTAATCACTCAATGTACACATGCACAAAAGATTGTAATCAATTTGATTTAAACATTTCAGTTATATACGACACAGCACCCTAAAGGAGAATTATAAAGGAATAGGAGATTGATAAATGAAAAGACAAGGATGGGGTTTAATTGAGAGGACGAACATCTCTCATCAGGGAACTTAACAATGTTGTTACTTTGTCTCAACTCAAGGTCATTTATGCTGGTTTACCTGCAGTATGTGTATGTGTGTGTGTGTTTGGGTGTACGCGTGTGTGTGTGTGTGTTTGTTGTCTTTTGTATGCCATCTCTCCCCACTGGGAGAAACAAAGGGTCATTTAGTCATCTCAGACAGGCAGACAGCTGTGGGTCCACACCAGGAACCTGCTGCTAGATTAATACCTCCACTTGGACATATCCCTCAGCCCACAGCCTCTGGTGTCAAGTTGCTGGTGAAAGATGGCAACTCCTTTCATCAACTCAATATATATATATATATATATATATATATAATCAAAATGTTCTCATTCCCATCTCATCAATACAGCCGTTTGGTCAGTACGCTTTAAACTATGATTTTTGAAGTACCACTTTAGTATCAGTTTTGCACATGCAGGGATGTTCAAATCAATGGTATAATGTTCCAGTCAAAAAAGAAAAAAAAACAACCCAGTTGCCTGGAAATTTTTTTTGTTGGTATTTTATGTTTCTGCAAACCCCAGATACATAAAAATCTTGATGTTTTTTTAGCGAAAAATATGTTTCATAGCAACATTCCAACTTATAGCCAATGTTGGTGGAGCCTGCGTCCTCATCACGTGACTGTCAAGTTTCTGTCTGCAGTCAACCACTCCCCAATCCTCTGTGTATAGTACACATGGCCATTGAAACTCCAGTTAATGATCACGACAATTTGTATATGAAACTGATTGTTGGTTTCAGTAATTATGCCACTGTATTGTTTATAAGGGTTTTATGCGGATTGACAAGACCATACCAGATCAGTCGAGGCTCCATACGGAATTGCCCGAGGCCCAGGTTAACAACGGCCATTGGTGCTGTGCCCTCGCAGGGTACCGATGAAACCTGTACAATCCGCTGTGGCGACCCCTGAGAAACGGGGAACAAGCTGAAAGAAGAAGATTGTTTATAAGGGTGGGGATACCTGCAGTCAGTTGAGACTGACACAGTCCCTTGGATGAGTGATGAAACATTTCCCCCAATTAACCTTGTGTCCAGATGAACTGATTCAACTTTCTGGGATTCAACTGTTGAAGCAACATCCGGGGGGTGAAAAATAACTCTGCAGACAGAAATCCAAGAGGATTCTATGAACAAAAAACTGTCATATGGATTTACCTCCTCTGTGTGTGTATTATCTATGTATAACAGTGCATGCATGTGGATATGTGTTAATAACGCCTGTGTATGTGTTCATCCTCATGCTATCTATATCTTTCATCCCTCAAATGGGTGATTTTAAGGTCTGGAGACTGATTGCCTTTAACAGGTCTCTGGTCTATCTCTTTGTCTCCGTTTTCTCTCTCAGCTTATTTCTCCTCCTACACCTCCCTC
Source organism: Lampris incognitus (assembly GCF_029633865.1). Lineage (NCBI taxonomy): Eukaryota > Metazoa > Chordata > Actinopteri > Lampriformes > Lampridae > Lampris > Lampris incognitus. The sequence continues at coordinate 46,729,057 of NC_079216.1, forward strand.
CTCTTCACCAGCATCTGTCTTCCTCTGGGGTCTTGCCACCTGGTTCAAGACAGATAAGCATGAATGGAGACCACTAAGGTTCTCTGTTTTGCCTTAGTTACATATCATCTGGGCCCGCAGCAGATTGCAAAAAAGACTCCACATATCCAGGAGAAACAAAAGTAAAAATGTACCAGGCCTCAGTTTGAATCCTGCCAAGAGCTATTCTGTACTTCCCTCTCATTCTACCTGCATTGTTAAAATACAACAGCATTTTGCTGTTATGGTTCAGTGTCTGCAACTGCACAGCTGCTCATCTATGTTGATGCCAACCAACAGCCATGGCTACCTTATGCATGTTTTCATACAAATCACATGCCACTCCATGCAATTCCACTAATAAGCTTCCCCTCTGAAGTTGAAAGTGGGCAAATTAGTGAGATCAGCTGGTATATCATTTGAGCCATTGAGAACCTGCATACACATGGCTCTCAATGGCACATAGTGGCAGACAACTGCTCTTAAAGCCAATTCTTGGGTGAAACAAATTGCTTTGCTTCAATCAACCTTCATCTCATAACACTGGAATGACCGGGATTTCACTCCTACCAAAAACGACCGCCGGTTTTTAAACTATATTCTATCAAGATAAATACCCAATTGAGATATTAATGCATTGCATATGTTAGCATGTCCATTAAGAAATGACTGACACCAAAATTACCATTTTAACAACTTTAAAACTATTTTCAAACAATTTAAAATGGCTACTGTCCAATGCCTGTAAATACTGCAATGCCTCGGTGGTAGTCATTGTGCATCTGAAACGGCGGCTGTAACCAGACATGTTGGCAATAATCAAAAATCAAGTTTAGACTATTACTCTGCACTGGAGAACACTGTGTTTCTAGGACAGAGCAATGAACTTTACGAAGGAAATGATGCGACCAACACACATAAATAGTGACATGACGCGCACGATCACGCGCAAATTACAAGCGGTCATTTTGACCAGTCGTTTTAGGTAGATCTTATAACTTTTTTCTTTTTTTTTGTGCAATTGATGTAAAACTAATTCTAATGCAAATATATGCAATTTTGGGAGAATTCATAGAGTGACAGGTCTGTATCTTTTTTTTTTCTTTTCACAAAGTTATTAAACTTTGAAAATCCACAACGGTCATAATAACCGGCTTGGTCGTTCTAGTGTTCAGCCACAAGTCCTTGAGTAATTTCTGTTAATACTGCGGCCAGACCCAAATAGACTTTTACTCTAGATAATAATTTACGGAGGAAAAAATATATTTTGAAGGAAATATTTGGTAAAACTCTGTCTGAGTGCATACATATAATATGCTGCATGTGGGGTCCCGCTACCACAGTTCTTATCAGCACAGGCCGAAACCAGTAGAAGCAGAATGAGACACAGAAAGGTTTCACTGTAAAACGAAATAAGTAAATTAATGTAAAATGTTCCAGGTGACCTACAGTAACCCCACAGTGTTTATAAACATTTATGTTTTCATTTATTTGACAATAAATACAATGCTAATTAAGTCATTTTAATCATTAATGGACAGAATTCATCTGAGATGACTAGATCAGTGCATCACAAGGTTGTGTTCAGTTTTTATGTTACCTCGGTGAAAAGAAAGGTGAACTAATTGTTCAAACTGTCTAGAACTCTAGATACACGGGTATGCTCTAAAAAATGACAGGAGAAATAAAGCTTGAAAGCATTGAATTCATATTTCTTACATCCTTACGTTATTTTAAGTTGATTCTAAATAAATGGTGCAGTTTACTGATCTATGTACAGAAGAAGCTCAGCTTGTACTGTGTTCAGTTATAATCCAAGCATGGCATGCATCCGCTGTCATTTATAATGTTCTATATTACATGGCCTGCCAGTGTCTCTTCTCATTTAGTTGCCACAATAGAACTCCACCACAAGTCTGTGCATTGTCAAGCTGATGTGCCTTTGATAAAAGGGCTATCAATTGAGATACTTTTATCTACTTATTTATTTTGGTAAATGTTAAGAGTATTTTTAGGACATGCAATTCAAACATCTTTCCCTCCTGGAGGTAACAGAAGACTGAAGGTTACCAGCAAAAGTTAAAGGGAAGGTTTGGGTGAGACCAGCTATGTTATATGGTTTGGAGACAGTGGCACTGATGAAGACAGGAGGCAGAGCTGGAGGTGGCAGAGTTGAAGATGCTAAGATTTTCATTGGGAGTGACAAAGAGGGACACAATAAGGAACGAGTATATTAGAGGGACAGCTCAGATTGGACGGTTTGGAGACAAAGCAAGAGAGGCAAGATTTAGATGGTTTGGACATGTGTGGAGGAGAAATGCTGGGTACATTGGGAGAAGGATGCTGAATATGGAGCTGCCAGGGAAGAGGAAAAGAGGAGGTTTGTGGATGTGAGGGAGGACATGCACGTGGCTGGTGTGACAGAGGAAGATGCAGAAAACAGGAAGAAATGGAAACGAACGATCCGCTGTGGCGACCCCTAACGGGAGCAACCAAAAGCAGTAGTAGCGTTTGCCTTGCGGTTAACTTGTCGGCCAAAGGTCTGTTGTGGGAAAAAAATGGACGTGTCCACACTGACTACGAAGCTAAATGTAGTGAAATGATTGGCATATAAGATATATGCATTCAGTGTGGATCCAACAGCAAAGGTCTGCACTATTTACTGCATATTCAGGGTTTTTTTTTCCCCAAATTATTTTTTTAATGAGTTTAAGTCCCTGGAAGGGGTCTTTAATTTCTTTGCCATTTTTTTTAAAGCAGTTTTTGTCATTAGCTGAAGTTTCGATCTGATACATGGCCCAACATTTAATTTCATTGTGCACCCTAGTATTTGAAAGAGTCATGCTTTAGGGGATATAACATTTAGATTAATATTTGAAGTACATATCTTTTCTTTCTCTTTAAAGGTATTTCCTGTGATACAAAAGCTGCAAGTTGAATTATTTTTACCATCAAGAAAAGTATATTTTTGTATGTTCTACTTTAGTGCCTTTACTGATATTTGAATTATTTGAACTATTTAATCCCTTCTTGGGCAGAAAAATAATATTAAATCTTATTGAAGTACTTGAAGTATCACTCATGAGCTAAGAGGCTGGTGAGCCAAAGGTGAGTCTTACAAGTCTTTGTTAAGTAGTAACAAGGTTGCCACAGCAAAGAGAGCTAAGAGGCTGTTGGCAGAACGGTAAAATGGAGAACATGAGCTAGTGTGTAAGCCGGGGCCGGGCCAGGAAATATGGGACTGTAACTCACTAAGTAGCCCTCTATACCTGCACCATGGTTTTGAACTTGATCCGAGGAGCTACAGGCAACCAGTAGTGCGAGTGTAATGAGGGGGATATGGGAACTCAGTGTGTATCCTGGAAGACATAGACGTGATAAAAGGAGTGAATTTGGAGCCCAGCAGGGAGGCAGTGGCTTTAGACTAGTAGGCACACACAGAGATGACTAAGTATTAGATTCACAAAACATGCCACGAATAACAATTTTCACCTGGAAATTTTGCTCCACCGATTTTCAGATACGAGAGGTTATTTACTGTTTTTGCAAACGGGTATAGCTGCAGCGACTGTACAAGATGTGGCCAGTGATATACCAGCAAATCCAGTAAAGGGAACAAACTCTTCTTTGCTGTAATTTGGTGATGCACTGAGCTTGCTGCAGGGATTTTGCAATTTTTTTTTAATGTCTGAAGCTTCAGGTCATATTGAGTAAATCCTGCATGGAGACTTGCATAACTTTAGAGGTTTTAAGTTTTTTTATACACTTTCTTTGGATATGCCAAAGGTCAGTGCTCTAATTAAAGCTGCTTTGTGTAGAATTTTTCTATTTTCACCAAATTGTCTCATTTTTCTTCAGATGAACATATGTGTGATTACAAGATATTTGAGGATGATACAATCACTTAAAATTCTACATATAGCAGCTTCCCAAAATCACTATCTCACACTACACAACATTGTCTTGAAATCTTCTCGTTGACATAATGGTTTGCAGTCAGTGTGGAGACAAGGTTCACAAATGCAAGATTTTGCACTTGTATGATGGCATATTACTGCCAAAATCCGCAAACACAAATGAGATCCACGCGCACCACGTATGCAACTCAAATAGCCATGCACGCATGTTATTTTTGTGAGCACTTTCACAGCATTCATGTACAGAATATCTCTGATTGTGTGACCAGTATTGTAGTGGAAAATATTAATGACTGCATGTATAAGTGCTGAATGTTCCAAAAGCATTTTACTGACTCTTCACTTGTAAATAAAACAAGGTTTTAACACAAACTATTCAACCTACTTCACATTTTCTTCTCTAACTCTGTCATCAGAAATCACTCACTCAGTGCACTGGATGGATGGCCAGCCAGCACCTGATGCTGTCCTGGATCTACTGGCCTGTAACTGTCCAAAGAAATGTTCACTCCCAAGATGTGTGTGTGTGTTGCAAATGGCCTCAGGTGTACGGACATGTATAGACTGAGAACCAAGCATCCACCCCAGAAAGTGTGGAAAGTTCAGATGAAGATGTGGAAGACCTATAAGACCTGGGAAATGATTACCTGGAAAATGATTATGATTATTAGGTTATGAAAGTGTGTCAGGGCTAGTCAACTACTTTCTTATGAGGGCCAACTTATTGAAATGTAAATGGTAAGGGGGCCAAACGTTTTCAGAGTAATTATCGGATCTTAGCACTTACATGTGAACATGAAAAACAACACTAAATACAGTTAAAACTGTGTATCAAAAGTGTTTATTAACAATGTGTTTATGTAACATACAAAATAGGGCAGTCATTTCATACATTTAACCATTTATCTAGGCTACGTTTATCTAATAAATCACTTCCCACCATCACCATTACTGATGACCAAAAGGCCCCAATTAAAGATCCATTCAAAACAAATTACATTACATTGGCAGATGAAAAAACAAACAAACATTGAATTACTTGTTAAAATATTATGATCATCTCTCACCAATGTGCTACTACTCAACACTTATCACTCAAATTTCATAAGTAATTTCAATTCAAAAGATATGGTCGCAGCTATAAACATCTACAAGTGCTGTTTGTCTTCTATCAGTTAGTCATGCCATCTCACCTCTGCAACCTCACCTCTTATATCACTTATGAGTAATTACATAAGTCATTTTTTAAATTTATCAAATGAATCACTTTTCAAAAATGCTTATGATCAAAGCCCCCCAAAAAAGACGCATTCAAAACAGATTGAAGCAGATGGACATCTACAAGTGCTCTATTTGTCTTCTAATCAGTGTCATTTCACATCTGCTACAACAGAACACCTCTCCTCTTTCAATTCAAAAGAAATGGCCTCAGCCATAGCTACATTTAGAAACCAGTGCCCCCGACTATTTGTTGTCTAATCAGTGACTAAAATTGCACTTATTTGACTTTGCAAGAGCTGTAAAGTTGGGCTCACAGGAAGTGAGAGCAATCCACAGACACTGGTGAAGGTGGGCACTTGTAAGGGAGGCACGTGTGTTTGTTTTAATTGCATTCACATGTGAGAAGCTTGACTCACATGTATACGTTGTACCAAACATAGTCAGTAGAAAAAGAGCCAACCCTCTGGTGTTTGGGAACTGGACCTGGTTAAGTTGCACACAAAACTGCTCACATTCCACAGATTTAAGTTTTTGCTTTAAATCAGATGATGCTTAGATGTCTATCAGTTCTAACTGCAGGGAAAAGACGTCCTTGGTAAATAGCATCACCTGTGCAGGTATATTGAAATTATCAAACCTCGCAGCAAAATTTGCAATCAGTTTGTCAACGAATGCTGTCATCGCTGGGGTAATTGTGCTGATGACGAGTTGTCGAGCAAATCACACAGTGTTGGAAAATGCAGCATTTTCGCGGGGGTCAGGTTGGTAGAAAATAACTCCAGTTTCCTTTTAAATCCATTCAGATTGTCCACTATGTCACTAACAGTTTTGTCCTGACCTTGCAATTGCAGATTAAGTCCGTTCGAGTGGTGGAAAATTTTTGTTGAAGACAGTGATAGACTCGTTACACAGCAAACATATCAGCTTTGTTCCAATATTAGTAAACATAATATTTCTCAGTCCATTCATTATCAAATTGGCGATTTTCAGTGTCAACTTTCCTCTTTTTCAACGTAGACAGCGACATTTTGAGGTTATTTTGTTTGCTAATTAGCAGCAGCAAGCAGGTTAGCATGGCACACTCACTAGGTTGGCAGCTGGTGGCGCGCACATAGGGAGTGTTGGGAGCAGTTAGGGGCAGGACACAGCAGTCTCCCTCTTGAATGGGAGCTGATTCTTGCCCAAAAACAGATTTTTCTTTGAGGGGAAAAGGCATTATAAGTTTTAATGTTCTAATAAAAAATTGATCGAAGGGCCGGAAAGAATAATCCTCGGGTTGGCTTTGGCCCGCGGGCCGCCAGTTGACTAGGCCTGAAGTATGTAAAACAAAGTACGGAAGGCAATCTTTGTAATTAGTTTGTAATTAACAGTCTTTGTTCTTAGTAAATACTTGAATTCCTGAATAAATTATCTTCAAATACATGTGACTGTGTGTCTTTGATTAACTTTGGAGATATCCAATAAAATGTGATTTTACATTGACTAAATAGAAAAGGCCTGGGATAATCTCCAAGTAAATGGCTGTAACTCACTGAGGAAAAGGTGTATTTGCACCAAACTTCACAGGGAGTTACAAGACACCAAAGGACAACTTTTCAAATCGAAAAAACAAAATTTCAATGGTTGACTATGGAGTTACTCAACAAAATACACGTTTTTTTACTGGCCGTTTTCATTTTTGTGTCAAATATGGTATGCTAACACACAGGTAACGCACGATGGTAACGGCACACTGCACCAGAAAGAAGGGGGAGGTTCCCCTGAATCATATGATATATAACATTTGCTACTGACTGAAAGAATAAGCTCAGAATTGGCAAAATATAATTCTATGCCCAGGCGTTTTTTGTCTATGGAGGTTTTATAAAATGCATGGCAACACACATAAAGCTACCACTGCTGCAAGGGTATCAAATATTTAATAGTACTAGGGGTGTACACCTTGCCAAAAATCAGCATGAGAATTATTCCCCCCAGATGGTACCGACCAACCCTACTGGCCCATGGACTAAAAAGATCTGCTCCTGAAACTTTGTTGGCTGTCAAAACACATGCAATAGGATTTTTTTTTTCCAGGACCCTGAAGCAGAAGAGCAGCTCACCGTTCAAGTTGTTTGTGCACCATCAAAAGTAAACTATGGATGAGGGAATGGTTGGGGAGATGCAGGCATTAGGTATTTGTCTGTATTTTGGATTTGTTATCGCCCTGCCGCCAGTATCCTCTTATTCTCTCATTGGCTATTTCACATCATCTTTCTCAAATATGGTCATACTATAAGGTTTAGTGCTGATAATTTCAAACATGCTTGAAAATGCTGGGCATCTGTGATGAGACACCGACTGGGTCAGGATTCATCTCTGAACTGTTCATAGCAGAAGAGTTTCAGTAATGGACACTAGCACTGATCTGACTGATCAGAGTTTTTTTTGTCATGTATTTCAAAGAAATTGTTTGCCAAAGGTAAATTGGGGCTAAAATTGTAGTGTGCTCCTGGCATTACTCTAACTCTTAACTCTTCCTGTAGGTACTGTAATGTAAACCAGAAGTACACAGCAAAGTTAATGATCTATTGGCAAACTTTGCATCGGTGCTCCATTTTAGTCTGCCAAACAGGAACATTGCAGCTAACCAAAACAAACAGACTGTGTATGTTTATCTGAGAAAATAGTCAAATTATGAGCCAAAGTTTGCTCAGTGAGAGAATAGTTTACTCACACATACACATTTGTTTACAAATTTTGTTTCACTTAGAAATATTGCAGTGTTAAACGAAACCAAATTCATCTGCAACTGCAACAAAGTCACCAATAAGCTCCTAATTTGTAACAAACCAAATGAACTGCAGGTGTGAAAATTCCCTTTGTCACTGCCTGCATTTCCGAGATATTAATTAACAAAAACATTGCCCATATGCTCTAAGGACAGCAACTTTATCCACAACATTGCTCAAGTGTAGTCAGATAGTCTGGAAGCAAACGATGAGGGAAATCTAGGGAACACTGGTCTTGGGATGTGTCCATGGAGGATGAGGATTGAGAAGATAGAAGCAGCTGAGTGTAGAGTGCTTCAGTCACTGCAATGAAGCAAAGCCCCGTCAGAATAGGCTTCTTGAAACCAAACTGATCCAGAGGACTGCTATGAGATATTAAATTGACAGACAACAAACATGGTCAATTTCTCTCTCTCATATATATATATATATATATATATATATATATATATACACTACCGTTCAAAAGTTTGGGATCACCCAAACAATTTTGTGTTTTCCATGAAAAGTCACACTTATTCACCACCATATGTTGTGAAATGAATAGAAAATAGAGTCAAGACATTGACAAGGTTAGAAATAATGATTTGTATTTGAAATAAGATTTTTTTTACATCAAACTTTGCTTTCGTCAAAGAATCCTCCGTTTGCAGCAATTACAGCATTGCAGACCTTTGGCATTCTAGCTGTTAATTTGTTGAGGTAATCTGGAGAAATTGCACCCCACGCTTCCAGAAGCAGCTCCCACAAGTTGGATTGGTTGGATGGGCACTTCTTTGAGCAGATTGAGTTTCTGGAGCATCACATTTGTGGGGTCAATTAAACGCTCAAAATGGCCAGAAAAAGAGAACTTTCATCTGAAACTCGACAGTCTATTCTTGTTCTTAGAAATGAAGGCTATTCCATGCGAGAAATTGCTAAGAAATTGAAGATTTCCTACACCGGTGTGTACTACTCCCTTCAGAGGACAGCACAAACAGGCTCTAACAGGTACTATTTAATGAAGATGCCAGTTGGGGACCTGTGAGGCGTCTGTTTCTCAAACTAGAGACTCTAATGTACTTATCTTCTTGCTCAGTTGTGCAACGCGGCCTCCCACTTCTTTTTCCACTCTGGTTAGAGCCTGTTTGTGCTGTCCTCTGAAGGGAGTAGTACACACCGGTGTAGGAAATCTTCAATTTCTTAGCAATTTCTCGCATGGAATAGCCTTCATTTCTAAGAACAAGAATAGACTGTCGAGTTTCAGATGAAAGTTCTCTTTTTCTGGCCATTTTGAGCGTTTAATTGACCCCACAAATGTGATGCTCCAGAAACTCAATCTGCTCAAAGAAGTGCCCATCCAACCAATCCAACTTGTGGGAGCTGCTTCTGGAAGCGTGGGGTGCAATTTCTCCAGATTACCTCAACAAATTAACAGCTAGAATGCCAAAGGTCTGCAATGCTGTAATTGCTGCAAATGGAGGATTCTTTGACGAAAGCAAAGTTTGATGTAAAAAAAATCTTATTTCAAATACAAATCGTTATTTCTAACCTTGTCAATGTCTTGACTCTATTTTCTATTCATTTCACAACATATGGTGGTGAATAAGTGTGACTTTTCATGGAAAACACAAAATTGTTTGGGTGATCCCAAACTTTTGAACGGTAGTGTATATATATATATATATATATATATATATATAATGTAGCCCGTGGAATTAGATACCACACAGGACACAATTACTTCCGGGGTTCTTGTAGCCTTAATTTTATTGTTTGAACCTTCGAATGCAGATCGTTTTACTGAGTGCATAAATTCCTGTGTCTTTCGAGCAAACAGCTCATAAATGTTCACAGATGTGGCAAGTTTAACAGAAAAGATTTTAAAAGGAAAATAATAAATACAAAATACAAAATACGGTGCAAAATACGGCAGTGGACTATGTATGTTAAACAGGGTTTAACAAAGACATGTGGAACTTCCTGAAGATTGCGCAACTTCTCACTCTGTCAGTTACCTTGTCATGCCTGCAATGGCGAACAGTGGTCGACGGCTCGCGCCCAAAATCACCGAACATCAACTCCAGTAGCGTTACGGAGTCAGAGCACCGTCACACCGCAATCTTCAGGTGGTTCACACAAGAAAAAAGAAAGAATACCCAAGATGCACTTGGATAACTTGCAGAAAGAGTACCCAAGATGCACTTGGATAACTTGCACGGAGTTACAATAAAAGTCCGCAACACTGCCACTTACTGGTCAAAACATGCAATGACAACCAAAACTATAAAAATACACTCACAATCTGCTTCACAATTTAAATACATCAAATGACATTTTACATGGCTTGACAGTGTAACAATTACATATATTAACAGTTAAACTATACTAAATTTAAGTGGAAAATCATTTAACATATTTAAGAGATTTACCACCCGGCTACATACTCCCCTGCAAATATAGTCAACGTCCTCGGTGACTACGAAACATGAACTGACTCAAATACTCCATGCAAGGCCTTTTCAAAGAGAGCAGCACCCAGGCTTACAGGTATGTCATCTGTCAGATGGATCTCATGTTGTACTTTGTCAGTGTGGCCTAGATCTTCATCTTCTGTTGCAAACACAAAAGAGTACTTCTCCAGTAACAAAGTCAGCTGTGCTTGCTGTTCTGGGCTACCACAAAAATTGAGCTTGCCAAGAATTTCCTGCACATCTGTCGGTGTTTCAGGGTGTTCACTGATACTCACTTGTTCAGTGTCTGCTGAGATTCTCTGGAACTGTACCTCACAAAGCTCATTACTTTTCACACAGTCTACCTGAGTCAAAACCCCTAGCCTAGTCCGTGGCCCTAGCCAGATATCTTCATCAGACATGTTCATGACTCGGACTGGAAAAATGTTATTTCCCGATGAAACCAAAGTAGGCACAACAACCAAACCTCCAGGAACGGGGACACCCACAGACTCCAGCAACAAAAAAGAACCATCCTCACTCACGGTCCTGAGTCCCCTAGCCATAACTGTAGCAGCAGATAAAGCAGGTATATGGACTACATCCTTACCAGCTACCCTAGCGAAAGAGAGTCTGTCTGTTGCATGTACTGCATGAAGATGATTAAAAGCCTCTCTCCAGTTTGAGTCAAACCTCTCCTGCAGTGTGGTGTCAAACTCAGTGTGTACTAACTCTCTGCATTTTTTGACAATGTTCATCCCTATTAGACCTGGAACAGAGGAAGAGTGTTCAGAATCTTTAACTATCAGAAAACCTCGCTCTGGGATAGTCAGACCCATGGCTTCTACATCAAGCTCCACATAGCCCATATAGGGTATGTATAATCCATTAGCTGCAGTGATCTTTAACCACTCAAATGTCGGGTGAATGTCTTCGCCTTTCACTGACAGGTGTTCCCTGAAAAAACTCTCAGAAATTGTACTGACCTGGCTACCAGTGTCAAGTAAGCAGGACACTGTAACACCTCGTAGTTTCACCTCAACAGTTTCACATTCTCCAACTGCACGCTCTAAGATCCTGCTTCTGTCTGGTGTCTCTTTTGGTGAGCCAGCTTCCTCCCCTCGAGCTGCGTGGCTCATGACAACTGAGGGTGCGAGTTTTCCTGCACTACAGAAGAACTAGGTGTTGCGTCCCCTTGACCCCCTCTGGCCTGTGGGCATTTTCTTGCAATGTGACCTATGCCTCTACACTTGAAACAGATAGGCTGACCATCTGGTGTGAACTTTGGCTGGGGTCTAGGTCGTGGCTTGGGCTCTAGGAATGTCTGTTGAGTGCTGCGCTTACTCAGTTCACCTACAGCAAAGGCTAGATCAGCGAGTGTTTTGCCTAACTCTGCTAGCTGTTTTTCCTGATGGGCTACTGCTCTCCGAACATCATTTAATGCAGTACCTTGGTCATTGATTGTTTTAATAGTAGAGCACTGGGTTTCTGGAACCTCTGATGTAACTTGGTTGCTCTTTATGACCCTGGGACGATGAGACCTGCTGTCCTCCATCTCCCACAGGAGGGCCTTGTTCCTCACATCTAGAAGACTGCTCTCTGGTTTGTCCCTAACCATTTTCCTGAGTTCATGCCTGAGTGCTGCTTCTCTTAAACCCTCAATAAACCGGTCTCTGAGCACAGTTTTCTCATTAGGTATTACATCTGTGGACTGTTTCACTACAGAGCTCAAAATCTGGGATAGTGCATGGGAGTAGTCACGGAGGTCTTCATCAGTTTGGTTACGGTTGTAAAAGGTCTGCAAAAGCTGTGTGGAACTGCGCTTTTCCCCAAATGCATTGCTCAGGTAAGAGTATAAATCACTGGGCCCCACTGACTGACCCCTCATGCATAGTCTCACCTCTTCTAATGCAGGGCCACACAATAGAGATAGTATATAGTCACATTGTTCTTCTGTTGTTTGCTCTCTGTATATTAAAACCCTTTCAACCTCTTCAATAAACTCTTCGACAGATCTCCTGTCTGTACCACACTCCCCACTAAATACTTGGATCTGGCGTTCTCTTGGAACGTAGATGTATGAACGTGTGGGTGCACTGTTATCACTTGCTCTCTGAGCCCTTGCTTCACCATTTAACCTGGTGAGCTCATCTCGCAGTCTGGCGGGCTCTTGCATGGTGGTTTGCATTTCTTCTGTAGCACCTTCACCTATATCTGTTATGCAACCTGAGGTGTGGCCATTATCATTACGTGAACTCCCTTCATCACCAGAATCACTAGACATAATGATATATTAATCTTTACTCAGTCCAGTATAAATGAGGATATTTAGTTCAAAACCTGGTTCAAGGATACTACAAGGACAGTCTTTAACTTGGAGCCTTGCTGGATCTTGGTCTTTGTAGCTGAAGTTAGCGCTGGAGTCCTCTGCGCTGGTACGGCTGTGTCGTGTGAAACAGGAAGCACCAGAACCTCGTAGAGCCCCTCACGTCGTCTCTCGATGGTCACCACCTCCACAGCAGGATGGCTTCAGACTCAACACCAACGGACGTCACCAGCAATCTTCACCACTGCCGTATTTTTTATTTTTTTTTAAGTAAAAATAAGCCACTCTTGCCAATTTTAAAAAAAATGTTTTAGCTACACCCCACTCCTGGTACCAAAATTATGTAGCCCGTGGAATTAGATACCACACAGGACACAATTACTTCCGGGGTTCTTGTAGCTTTAATTTTATTTTTGAACCTTCGAATGCAGATCGTTTTACTGAGTGCATAAATTCCTGTGTCTTTCGAGCAAACAGCTCATAAATGTTAACAGATGTGGCAAGTTTAACAGAAAAGATTTTAAAAGGAAAATAATAAATACAAAATACAAAATATGGTGCAAAATACGGCAGTGGACTATGTATGTTAAACAGGGTTTAACAAAGACATGTGGAACTTCCTGAAGATTGCGCAACTTCTCACTCTGTCAGTTACCTTGTCATGCCTGCAATGGCGAACAGTGGTCGACGGCTCGCGCGTTACGGAGTCAGAGCACCGTCACACCGCAATCTTCAGGTGGTTTACACAAGAAAAAAAGAAAGAATCCCCAAGATGCACTTGGATAACTTGCACGGAGTTACAATAAAAGTCCGCAACACTGCCACTTACTGGTCAAAACATGCAATGACAACCAAAACTATAAAAATACACTCACAATCTGCTTCACAATTTAAATACATCAAATGACATTTTACATGGCTTGACAGTGTAACAATTACATATATTAACAGTTAAACTATTCTAAATTTACAAGTGCATCTTGGGGATTCTTTCTTTTTTTCTTGTGTGAACCACCTGAAGATTGCGGTGTGACGGTGCTCTGACTCCGTAGTAAGTAGGGGTAAATATCTTGTGAAATATACCTGTAACATTATTCCAAACAATATTGTATGTCGGTAATTTGACACGATGGTTTGATTTAGACGCTACTGGAGTTGATGTTCGGTGATTTTGGGCGCGAGCCGTCGACCACTGTTCGCCATTGCAGGCATGACAAGGTAATGTTGGCGTGCATAAAGCTACACCATGCCATTGTATTTGGGTAGTAAGGGAAATGTAAAGGTTTTATATGCATTTTAATTCTGTTTAAAGGTAACTGACAGAGTGAGAAGTTGCGCAATCTTCAGGAAGTTCCACATGTCTTTGTTAAACCATGTTTAACATACATAGTCCACTGCCGTATTTCGCACCGTATTTTGTATTTTGTATTTATTATTTTCCTTTAAAATCTTTTCTGTTAAACTTGCCACATCTGTGAACATTTATGAGCTGTTTGCTCGAAAGACACAGGAATTTATGCACTCAGTAAAACGATCTGCATTCAAAGGTTCAAACAATAAAATTAAAGCAACAAGAACCCCGGAAGTAATTGTGTCCTGTGTGGTATCTAATTCCACGGGCTACATATATATATATATATATATATATATATATATATATATACACTCACTGGCCACTTTATTAGGTACACCTTGCTAGTACCGGGTTGGAGCCACTTTTGCCTTCAGAACTGCCTTAATCCTTCGTGGCATAGCTTCAACAAGGTACTGGAAACATTCCTCAGAGAGTTTGGTTCATATTGACATGACAGCATCACGCAGTTGCTGCAGATTTGTCGGCTGCACATCCATGATGCGAATCTCCCGGTCCACCACATCCCAAAGGTGCTCTATTGGATTGAGATCTGGTGACTGTGGAGGCCATTTGAGTACAGTGAACTCATTGTCATGTTCAAGAAACCAGTCTGAGATGATTCGAGCTTTATGACATGGCGCGTTATCCTGCTGGAAGTAGCCATCAGAAGATGGGAACACTGTGGTCATAAAGGGATGGACATGGTCAGCAACAATACTCAGGTAGGCTGTGGCGTTGACACGATGCTCAATTGGTACTAAGGGGCCCAAAGTGTGCCAAGAAAATATCCCCCACACCATTACTATTGCACTTTAGTGCAATAGTAATGGTGTGGGGGATATTGGTAGGGAAAGTGCTTAACAAATAAGGAGCAAAATAATCCAGTGAGTCAAGTAAATTCTTTATGAGACAATACAAGCCTGTTTCATGCCATAAGCAATCGTCAGCTGTTAATAAAGCTACTTGAGGAAAGGACATACCATTTACTGCTTCAACAGAATTTATTGGGACTAATCCCGTGCACTCACAGGTGGACACGTCACATGCACATACTACACACTGCTAGCATCTGCCTCTCAAACTTCCTGGAGCACTGTCTGGATTAAATCGTTCTTCTAACCCCTTTCTTCCCCTTCCCCCCCCCCCAGTTTTCTCCTTTATCACCCTAACTGCTAACCTAAACTGATATTGATAAGCTCGATTTAATTATGTTTTGTCGAACTCATGTCAGCTTCTATTTCTATATCTGTCTCATCAGATACATGTCAGTTTTAATTTCTGAGTCTTATTGTTTCACTTGTGGTGAACTGATTGGTTGTTTAGCTGATCAAACATGTGGAAGACGAGGACGGTGGCGGCTATAAATGTATAACAAAAGCCCTGTGCTCTTGTCAGCCCACAGATCACCCAAAGGACCAAGTTGTTGTAAGCAGTTCTTGATAAGTAATAAAGATTGCCTTTGCAGGTGGAGAAACTGTACTCCACTTGCAGATTAGCTCCGTCTAGGACACATTGGCATGCAAAGTCCCTGTGTTGAAAGCCAAGCCTGCTGACAGCGCAAGCAAAATAAAAAAGAGTCTAAGCCTCCATTAATTAGCATGAATTAGCTTATTTATAATCATGTTATTTATTCTAAATTACAAAATATCTTCCATAAAGCAGCAGATGGCAGGTATTTTATGTTTTTGTTGTAGCTCTGCTTGACCCCAACACTATTTGCGTTGTTGTTGGTCACAATATTCTAATGACTCATCCTTGAAAGTATTGCTTTGAAAAAATAATAATCATCACAATAATATCTCCCAGGCAAGCATTTTTCTTTAGTTTTGGTAGCTCAACATCCTCTTCAAGCATATTTGTTGGGGCATACATTAAAGTTCAATCTAAGACCTTTGATGTACATGTTTCCACTTCTCATAGACTCTATGGACATATCAGATAAACTACAGTGGCACAAATCCCCTTGATGTACCTAATATAGCTACAGTGCTACCATCTTTATCTCAACACATTCTCATCCCGCAGTGTCATATATTAATTGTATTGTCAAAGAACTGATCTATTACACAGAAGGTACCCTTCAGTGTTGCGTGTTCGTACTACAAATTGGTTAAGATAAGGGTTAAAGTTAGATTGTGGTTAAGGTTAGGGGTAAGGTTAGATAGTGGTTAACCTGTCACGTCTCTTATAGACAATGAAGGGTACATTTGGTGTAATATGTCAATGGCTTGTCAATAGCATCAATATATGATGCCAGGTGATAAGAATGAGCTCATGATATTTTCTTCATCTGAGCAGAGGAAAATCTGAAGTTGTTGCATGTCCAACAATTGCTTGTATGACAAATGCTTTCAGAATTAATTTACATATTATAACAACATCGTCTGCTTCTGATTTTGATTCTGGTGTGTAACAGGTCCTTAATTGTAATCACAAGTATACTGAAAAACAATTATGTATAGGCTAAAAAGTATCCACTATCTCTCTCGGGAAGGTACTTGTGCAAATGCATGGCATACACAGACAACTGTTTTGGCTTTTGTCAAGAAAAATCAAACTACTGTTTTGTATGAACAAGCTCAATGATTCCCCCAGTGGAACTTCGGAAATTGGGTTACTCAAATTTCAGTTCTTACAAATCAAAACAGTTCCATTCGGTCTGCTCTTGCAGCACGAGACACTGCCTTCGCCACAGGAGACGAAGTGAAGAAGAAGAAAACCTTCTATGATCTCAGGAAAGTGATCAAAGTATCCAAATGAGAATACAGCAGGAAAATTGAGGAACAACTAAGTGTTAATGACCCATGTATCATGTGGCAGGGATTACACACAATATCAGACTTCAAAGGGAGACCCAGCAGCTTAGCCAATGCCGCTGCCTCCCTACCGGACGAGCTTGATAGCATTTTCATTCTGTTTGAGGTTTTTGACACCAACCTCCCGGTAGAAGACTACACCACTGCCGATACAAACAGCACTGGCCATCGCCGAGTCCGATGTGTGCAGGTCAATCATGCGCGTGAACACCCACAAAGCAGCCGGCTCGGACAGCATTCCAGGCCGGGTGATCAGAGCGTGCACAGCGCAGCTGGTGGGTGTCTTCACGGATATTTTCAACTTCTCCCTTTCCCTGTGTGCAGTCCCCTCCTGCTGTAAATCATCAGTCATTGTACCGGTGCCGAAGGAGACCACGGTAACATGCTTGAATGATTGGCATCCTGTTGCTCTCACTCCCGTAGTGAGTAAATGCGTTGGGAGGCTTGTTAAGGGACTAATCTGTAGCATGTTACTGCCCATCCTTGACCCCCACCAATTTGCCTACCGACAAAACAGATCCACTAATGACGCAATAGCCACTACACTCCATACCACCCTCACCCACCTGGAGAAAAGGAACTCCTATGTGAGAATGCTGCTTGAAAACGACAGCTCAGCATTCAAACCGTAGTCACCGCCAGATTCTACACTAAGCTCAGGGACTTAAGACTCAGCCCCAGCCTGTGCAGCTGGATCCTGAACTTCCTGTCGAGCTGACGCCAGGTGGTGAGGATGGGCTCCAACATCTCTGCCCCTCTGACTCTCAACACAGGAGCCCCCCAGGGTTGTGTCCTGAGTCCCCTCCTCTGCTCCCTGTACACCCATGACTGCATAGCCACACATAGCTCCAACTTGATGATACAGTTTGCTGATGACACGATGGTGATGGGCCTGATCACCGACGATGACAAGACGGCATACAGGAGAGAGGTTAACAATCTAACGAAGTGGTGCCAGGAGAATAACCTCTCTCTCAATGTCAACAAAACCAAGGAGCTGATTGTGGACTACAGAAAGAGAGGGGGCAGGCTGAAACCCATCACCATCAACAGGACTGCAATAGGGGGTCAACAGCTTCAAGTTCCTCGGTGTCCACATTACCGAGGACCTCACTTGGGATGAGCACACCAGCCATGTGGTGAAAAAGGCACAGCAATGCCTCTTTCACCTCGGGCGACTGAAGAAGTGCAGCATGGTTCCCAGGATTCTATGGGCCTTCTACAGAGGCACAACCGACAGCATCCTGACTGGATGCATCACCTCCTAGTATGGGAACTGTACTGCCCACAACCACAAAACACTGCAGAGGGTTATCTGGATGGCCCAGGACATCAGTGGATGTGAGTTTCCCTCCATCCAGGACATATACAATAGACATTGAGTCAGCAAAGCCTGTAGGATTATCAAAGACCCCAGCCACCCCAACTATGGACTGTTCCAGCTGCTACAGTCAGGCAAGCGGTACCACAACCTCAAAGCTTGGCGCCGTAGGCTCCAGAACACTTTTTCCAACAAGCAACCAGGCTTTTGAACAAAGAACATTAAAAGACACTAAGCCTGGTGGCGGACTGATGGTACTGACCTGTGATCGTCGGTTAAAACACACACACACACACACACACACACACACACACACACACACACACACACACACACACACACACACACACAAAGGTAGCTTGGCATGCACAGACATGCACGGATATGCAGACAACTACACACACACACACACACACACACACATACACACGCTGGCTGCGCCTACACACACAGCACCTTAGATACATCACACACTATTACTGTTGCTGCTTTTTTGTTGTTTTGTTGTTGTTCAGTTACTATTGTTGCCACAGTGCTGAGGAGCCAAAACTCAATAATTTTACTCTTTTATACTTTTATAATGAGATGTAACAAATAAAGAATCTTGAATCATGGCTTCAGTGAGCTGCCAACTTGTGATTTGCTGTTTTACAGTACCTAAATTTACTGTATATATGCACAAAGGCCTTGTAACCCCAGTGTCATGCTCATTGTGATGAATAGCTCAACCTGGATGTTTGCATTGCCTATGCACAATGTGTAAATAGCTGTGGTGGACTTTTATGTTCTTTAAGGTGATTTCAAATTAAACCCATGAAGTATTGTTTGTTTTACTAATTTAATTTATTATTATTAATTAATTTTTGCTTATGCCATATGTGTTTCACCAGCCTTCAACAATTGGATTTTCCTCAAGGTTCCTCATCCATCCATCCATTATCCAAACTGCGTATCCTGCTCTCAGGGTCGCGGGGATGCTGGAGCCTATCCCAGCAGTCATTGAGTGGCAGGCGAGGAGACATCCTGGACAGGCTGCCAGCCATCACAGGGCCAACACACACTGGGATTATGTTTATTATGAAGTTACCGCAGACACTACTCGTTGTAATAATATAGTAAAGATAACATTCAGTAAGCAACCTGTATTGCCTGAAAAGATCCTCCTGTTTGTGTTTCCAATTGCACTATCCTTGTGACTAAACAGTTTACTGGAAAGATTCTCCTGTACACTTTTCCTTGCTCACTAGTATACTGCAGCCATGTGTGTTTCTCCACTGGCTCCCAGTCTGTCAGTGTTTGACATTGCCACACCCAACTGCCCAGATCTTCCCATTTCATTCCCTCGCTCTTGGCCAGAGAGACGTGAGGGTATGTCCCCACTGTGTATAGTGTTTTTTGTTAGACTTACGACTACTGCTGCTGATCTGTCATTCGGATATGCACATTCTAGTCTTAGACTCTCCTTCTTTCCCTGTTCTCTGTACCATTTTTGTTCAAACGTTTCATCTGGTCCTACAGACACAAGCTGTGGAATGTAATTCGTCTGCTTTCATGTATTCTGTTCGGTCAGGCATGTCTGTCTTTTGTTTGCGGTTGTGCATCATAGCAAGCAATTCTTCATTGCAGGAAGCGATAGCTTGTGGTAATAATTGCCATTCATAACAGTATAGTGGTATCCCTGGATTGCATTTCACAGCTTGTACGTATGTTACATTGTTCTGGGTAGACCACTTCTACGCCATTGTCTGTGGACACAAATCCTACATTCAGGCTACACATCAGATCTCACCCCATTAAATTTATTGGACAGTTATCATTGGTAAATACATGTAACTTTTTCACCTTTATACATTTCATATGTGGGAATTACATTACCACTCATTCACATCATCTGTAAAACCATCATCTATATTTCGAGAGAGAGTATATTTGCTTTTGTGTCTTTATGTAAGTGATGAATGCGCATGTTAAAACCTTGAACAAGGCCTTACAATAGATTTAAAAAGTAGTATTTAAGTCAGTTCGTAGATTTTCTTTGAATTAACTTAATTATATCCAAACAAACAAATTAAATAATTTTTACAGTCTGTTTAAGGTTAACTCCATTCAATGCATTTGGATTGGACTTGGTATTGAGTGACAGAGCTAAAAAAACTGATTAAAAAAACCCAGGAAATAGAAATTAGAGCTAATTTTATGAAATATGGCTTTAGACAAAAAGGGCAATTATGGTTGGCAATTAGGGCGAGTTGGACTGTGGAACGATGCATCAAGTTGGTGAAGGCTAACAATGTGTTTACAGATTAGATTGAATTCTAGATCAAATCGTACGACTCAAACAATATGAGATGAGAGCTGAAATGGTTATTATGTATGTTGTAATACGGAAATGAAAATAATCATCACAATTTTAAACAGGCACAGGAAAACAGAATTGTTTTAGCTCATTCATTAACAACACATAAGCACAATAGTAATCAATTCATCCAATATAAACAGCATACTATATATGTGGCAATGTACCTGTTGTGTACACACTGTTTGGTGTGTGACAGTACGGAAGCTGTTCGACACTATCAGGCAGTGTAGGTTGTTATGGCGACAACTGTTGGGGTTTCGGGGGGGTTGCACATGCATTGTTAGAATGTGTGGCAGAAGTTAGTAAAAAGAACAGAAAAAAACTCACTTCCGTGTCGACTGGATTATTTATTGTTGTTTAAACATAATATTGGCGACAAGGATAGCTGAGTACAGTCTACCCCCACCTGTACTTTTCCTTGCCATCCCCAGAGAACCTCCAATTCCGTGGACAACTTGGCTGAATAGCTTCATGCTTTGTTTGGGATACGATGATATTCCTGACAAGAGGAAAATGGCGCTTCTTCATCATTGTCTTGGCGTAGAGGAACAAAGGATCTAACTTTAAGTAGAACGGTGGAAATAGTGCTGCAAGTTGAAGGAGCCATTGTGTGTACCACTTTACTGGCAGGGGCATGTTCCCTTGCAGACACAGACAACAGCCAGTGCTCAGATGCGGGTTTCCAAGTGCAGCTCACACAGAGGCAGAGCAATAGGTGCACCTCAGAGGTCTACGACAACTGCGGTTCTAAATCACAAAATTCTAAGGCACAACATTGCCCTGCCAGAGGACAAAAATGCAGAAATTGTATGAAACAAAATAATTTTGCCAAGATGTGCCATTCCGCCCCGGCCACTCTACCACCACACATTGGACCCCGCCTGCTCACCACAGCTACAGAGATCAGAAATGTGACCGTTGGTCAGGTGGTTTTCAAAACATGTACTGTGCAGTTGGCTGATGTGACTCTTCCCCTATTAATGGACACCGGGGCAGCGGCATCTCCACTCAATTCCAGCATGTACTACAAGTTTTTTTTTTCTCACCTGCCGTTGGACCAGCCTGCTATCGCTCTATGTGGTTACGACAGCTCCAGAATAGATATCCTGGGTGAGCTCCGCGTTCCCGTTTGTTGTGGCTCCAAGCACTTACCATCATTCCCGTTTCACATCGCTAGGAGGGCGGCCAACTTCTTGGGCCTAGACCTGTTCCCAGGCTTGGGGTTCACACTTAGGGATGATGCCGGCTCTGGCATTCACCACATCACTTCCACCTGGCGGCAGAAGTGGCCAGCACTATTTAATGGCCTAGGCTGTCTCACAGCCTTCACCCAAAGGCCTGTAGTGAATACTGATGTGTCACCTGTCATCCAGCCCCTGCGCAGGATCCCCCCTCGCCTTGAGGGACGAGGTCACCCGTGAGCTTGGGATACTCTCGGGCATGGGCATTATCAAGCCAGTCAATGCAGCCCTCTGAATTTCAAACCTGGTAATTGCCAAAAAAAAACCCAAAACAAAACAAACAACAAAAAAAATTCGAGGGGAATACGGATCTGTGTAGATGTATGCTTAGTGCGTAAGTCAGTGATCCCAGAAAGATACTCTTTGCCTACCTCTGAGGAGCTCACCACATACTTATAGCTCGACAGTGTTCGCAAAGCTTGACCTACACCAGGGCTATATGCAGGTGCCACTTCACTCAGCCAGCAGGGACCTCACTACCTTTATGACGCACACTGGGGTGTTCCGATACACTTGGATGCCATTCGGGTTAAGCTCCACCCCTAGCTGCTTTCCGAGGGTGATAAGCACCATCTTGGCTGGCATCCCTGGTGTAGCAGTCTTCCTCAACGACATTGTTGTTCACGCTCCAGACATCGAGACACACAACAAGCGCCTCCAGAGGGTGACCCAGGCACTTCTGGAGAATAACCTGACATTGAATGAGGAAAAATTATGCTTGGCAGCCCCAGCCATAGACTTTGTGGGGTTCTGCTTCTCAGTCAGGGGGATTGCTCCTCTGCGGTTGAATGTCGAAGCCATCCATAGATCCTGGAGCCAACCTCATCTGCACAGGTGGCCTTGTTTTTAGGCATGACCTCCACGTCCTGCCCCACTAAGCACAGACCACTGCACCCCTCCATAGGATCCCGGAGACACAAAAGGAAAAGTGTTAGGCACTACCTCCGTTTCCTGCCCCACTACTCACAGACCACTGCACTCCTCCACCAGCTGATTAAGAAGGAGGAATCATGGACCACAGCGTGTTCAGAGGCCATACAATCACTGAAAGCCCAGCTCACAACACCTCCTGTTTTGGCCCACTTCAAGCCCAAATGCCTGACTATTGTCACATGTACAGGACGGGGTGGAAAGGCCTGTAGCCTTTGCCTC
Organism: Lampris incognitus; assembly: GCF_029633865.1. NCBI lineage: Eukaryota > Metazoa > Chordata > Actinopteri > Lampriformes > Lampridae > Lampris > Lampris incognitus. The sequence continues at coordinate 46,751,985 of NC_079216.1, forward strand.
CAGGGCCTTAACAACAACAGAACAGTGCTACTCTGTAGGTGAGCGTGAGGTGCTTGCCTGTGTTTGGGCCTCTGAGAGGTGGCATCTCTACTTATACGGATGGTGTTTCGTCCTCCGAATGGACCATCAGGCCCTGATCACATTTGCTGACAGCATCGGGATCTGGCCATAAACCCCTGAGTCTGCACAGATGGGGTGAATGCTTGAGGCAATATGATAAGCTGAAATTTACCCCTGGGAGGAACAATGTGGTCGCCAACCTACTCTCATGTTCTATCGATGCCCCACACTGATCGTCTCTCCAGGTAATGACAGAGCCTGAACTCATCCAGATGCTCCATACACCACTACAACCAACGTGTCATTGGAGGAGCTACAACAGGAATCAGAGTGTGACTCCATACTGACCACATTATGCACAAACGTATGCTCTGGATGGCCAGCAAAGGTTCCTTAAGAGCTCATTCCATTTGCTAGGGTGCATGACGAGCTCTCATGCTGGGGCGATGTCTGTGTCTCCAGGGGTCTTTTACACTGTGGTGCCTGGGTGCCTGCTTGCATGCATGCTATCAATGGCACATGAGGTACACTTGGGCATTGTTAAGCTCAAACAGCGGTGCAGAGACCTCAGCTGGTGGCCAGGCATTGACTGCGAGATCAAAGCACTTGTCAGAGACTGTGCACCATGCCTCCTCAGTGGGAAAACTGGAGCTCCGGTGTCAACCCCTCTGCAACCAGTCCCATGGCCGTGCACCCATGGGAACAGCTCCAGCTCGACATCTGTGGGGAGATCCACGGCTGTGGAATTCCCTATCATCAGTGCTTTCTGATGGTGCAATATGACTTCCATTCGAAAAGGCCCCGAAGTGGTTCGGGCTGGGACCGTCAAAACACAGTCTATCTCAGACATCCTGTAGGCCCTGTTTGCACACTGGGGAATGCCTCATGCCATCACCCCAGATAACGGTCCCCAATTTGTCTCTGCAGATTTCTGCAGGTTCCTCAGGGATAGCGGAATAAAACACATCAACACGGCATACTACAATCCACAAGCAAAGGGAGGCGTCGATCAGTTCAATCAGAGCTAATGGGAGCAGCTGAATAATGAAAAAGAAAGAGAAAAAGAACAGGAAGAAGAAGGGGCGTCCGGGTAGTGTAGCGGTCTATTCCGTTGCCCACCAACATGGGGATCGCCGGTTCGAATCCCTGCGTTACCTTCGGCTTGGTCGGGCGTCACAACAGACACAATTGGCCGTGTCTGTGGGTGGGAAGCCAGATGTGAGTATGTGTCTTGTCGCTGCAGTAGCACTTCCTTTGCTCGGTCAGGGCGCCTGTTCAGGGAGGAGGGGGAACTGGGGGGAATATCATGATCCTCCCAAGCGCTACGCCCCCCTGGCTCCTCACTGTCAGTTGACAAGAAGCGGCTGGCAACTCCACATGTATCGGAGGAGGCATGTGGTAGTCTGCAGCCCTCGCCAGATCAGCAGAGGGGGTGAAGCAGCGACCGGGATGGTTTGGAAGAGTGGGGTAATTGGCTTGATACAATTGGGGAGAAAAAAGGGGGGACAATTCCACTAAAAAAAAAAAGAAGAAGAAAGAAGACGACGACAATGACAACTATATATTTGGCAATGCATTGCATCTGCAAAATTATGCAGTGGTAGTAAAAGATTGATTTAAATTGAATAAATAAGAGAAAAGTTATTCAGCACATTGTGAGCCCAACTCTGAGTGAGCAACCCTTCACAGATTGTGATATTTTTTTTCTGCATACAAGTGTCATATTTGTCTATCTTTTGACCTGTGAGAATCATATTGGCTGATCTTTGTCATTGTAATCTAATGACATGCAACCTCACTTGCCTTTTTTCCTCTGTGCTAAGTATTATTTCACAAGCACACCTCATTAATTACAAATAAATCTCAAGTGTCTGTTGTTTACTTTCATCTTCCTGGGGAATAAGGGAGAGTATTACTCTCTCCTCCCTTTTCTCCCCTCTCACTATGGACTCAACTAGTGCTTTGAAAGAGAAGAGTATGCAAAGTACATAAAAGGCACCATGGGACTTGATCAAAGCAGACAAGCATGATGCTTCATTCTACAAAGACAACACTATTACACCTGCCTAAATACTAACTAGGTGAAAACTGAATCTAATATAATATGTAGAAGTTTGGTGCAATTTTTGGGAAGCTAAAAAGTGTAACAGTGCTCACATTTAATTTTCTTGTTGAAGTTTAATGTATTGTAATATTGTGAAGACATATTAAGTTTCACATGTCATAAATACAGCAATGTCTTTGCATTTTTTTTACATCAAAGTATGATGTAAAACTCAAGTTCAACTCCGGCCAATATATTAGCAAAAACGTTATTGTACCACATGAAGTAAGAGTTCTGAACATATTCAAATGGAACCAGAAACTGATGTTTGATTGTCAAATATTGTTGTTGCTTGTATCAAGAGGGATGTCAATTCATTTGAGACTGAAAAATGGCTTAAAGTATGTACATAGCAAATATATACATATGTTTTATATGTAGAAAAGCAGAGACACAAAAACAACAGTGTTCTGGCATTATTTTGTTGTAGGCCAGTCCAAGTAGCTCCATACAAGTGGTTCCAAACAGACATAACCATCCGAGTATTTGGTCATGTGATTATATCTGTTTGACTAAGGGGACATACTGTAGAATTTTATGCCAAGATAGTTCATGTGGCTGGATGTACATATACTCAATTCTATGAAGCAGAAAAGAGAAAATATTTTAATTTAGTTGTCCCTGTCTAGTACATAAGGTTTACAGGATCGCACAGATCAGTATTGTAATCAATAGTAATGACTTCAGTAGAACTATATACCACACAATTTGTGTCACACTGTTGATCTGAAAAGGGACTGTAAATAAAAGCTTTTCTCCCCTCTATTTGGAGAAAGTGCCCCAGTGTTTCCCCCAGTGGTCATCGTGATTAAGCTGCTGGACAAACAGGTCACAGATAAAGAGTTGTGAAGAAATAAATTAAAAGGTGTATGAAAGTGATCTCTCCTGAGCGAGAGGCACTCCAGCAGTTTAATTTACATGAGTACTGTAGTTTGTTTGTCCCGAGTGTGATGGATGGTTCCCTAGACCCTGATGGAATGAAATGCATCAACTAATTAGTTTTCCTTGGATAATACCATGGAGGTCTGGGCTCTTAACATGAGACTTTCCTTCCCCAATACACACAATGCACCAAATTTTCTAGCAAGTATTTGGCATTATGTTATGATGTTACTCAAAATTATTTCACTACAAGCCATTGTCACACATGACATAAACAGCAGCAGTCACTAATTTCTACTAAAAAGTCATTCAATAGTAGTGACTGCTGCTGATATTATGTCCGTCTAAGATTTGTATTTACTGTTATTTGGGACTTTCCCCTTAACCATTGCCCACCTATGTATTGTTAAGTATTTATTGTTATTCAGCGCTTTCATCACAACCATTTATTACAGGCCCAACTATTTATTATTGTTAATTTTCAGGCTTTTGCATAAGTCGTGATATAAGAAGGTCATTATAATTCTTTTTTTTAAATGAGGCCCCTGATTACAGATAGACTGTCTATAAAGTGCAGTGCCGAAGAGATGCTACAAATATTCAGTAACTTCATTTTTATACAGTGTAGTGTCCCCATAATCATTTCACACATCAATTTTCTCCCGGTGGTTATAATTCAAGACTTAGTTTGGAAAAGTGCTCTTTTATAACTTTAGGGATTTTTTTATTGGGGAAAATGTTCAATAACTTCACGCTTATACAAAATAATTAAGCAAAAGCCCATGAGTAATAAATGTAGATATGATTGAAAAAAAAATAGGTGTAAAATCCATTAAGCCCCAATAGGAAAAAAAAAAACCTTCACTGCACATAAAAGCAAGGGAGTGGTTGAGGTTGTAAGCAGTAAGACATGCTGTCATATTGGATTAAGTGCATAAATGATTAATTAAATGCATACAACAAATTCCACGTACATAATTTCTTATGTCTCAGCCACATATACGTATTTATAGGAAGAAACAATGGTAGACAGGAAATATAGGTCTATTCATCCATCCATTATCCAAACCGCTTATCCTGCTTTCAGGATCGCAGGGATGCTGGAGTGTATCCTAGCAGTCATTGGGCGGCAGGTGACCATAGGGGGAAAAAAATAATAAAATAAAAAATGGAAACGGGCGTAATCTGGAAGCCCTGAGATGATGACAACACTTTAGTGGCCTGTAGCCCCACTGAAGTTACGTATAGAGTTTACAAATTACAATATTTTGCTGGCTTTGATAAACTAATTTATATAGTACTTTTCTAAACACAATGTTACAAAGTACTTTACATTTACAAAGATGATATCAGTCAATGGGGGGCTAACCATAAAGGTTTTCTTCCTCCACATGGTCATGTGATACATCTCATATATATATATATATATATATATCAACACGGATACAGGAAAAATATTTTAATACACATAAGTACAGGCCTGTTTCGTGCGTCTCACACTCATCAGCTGCTAATGTTTTTTTTCCACAAAGAATCATACAGTTACGTTGCCCAGCGTCACGCCCCTAATTTCGGGGCCAGGTCACATGCTTTTCAAAACAAACCCCAGTCCAATGACATAATAACCGATAACAACGATCGGTTTCACATGCAAATTAGCATGAGCATTAACTAGAGTTTCATTGGCAATGTGAACTATTCACAGAGGATTTGGGACTGTTTGCAATCACAACATTGTAAGATGGCAATAGATGTACCCCCCTCCCCTGCCCCCAGGCCTGTAGATGGATGTAGACTATGGAGTCCCAAAACACACTGCGCCAGAAATTAGTCTACCCCAAGAATCGGGTCCCCCGGGCACAAACAGAGCAATATAGTGTACACTGTTAAGTGCTGGGAGGATTGCCGTGACTTGTAAATTGGAGAAACCAGACAGACACTGGCGAAGAGGATGGCACAATATAGAACAGCTAACGCATCCAGCCAGGACACCACAATCTACATCAATCTAGAGGCCAGTGGCCACTCTAGGCTAGCTTTTGTGATCTCTGATTGCTTCATCCTCGCAAATGTTGCTGAAAGCAGTGGTACTGTGTGCATGGGTAGCCTGATTCTCCCTCCATGATGCCAGCACCCTAAGGTCACCCTTTATGTCGGAGACTCTGGCCCCAGGTAAACAGTGAACCAAGGCTGGTGAAGCTAATCTGATATTGCAGGTAATGGAGTCTCCTACCACTGGCGTGCACTGCTTTACTCTGTTGACTAGAGTAGGAGAGGCATGCTAGCCGGTAGCACTACCAACACGGCTGGTGAGGGGCAAAAACTGGTTTGCAGTAAGGAGAAATGACTGCAGACCAGGCCACACGACTGGTGGCTTGTTCTTGCTAGCCTTTCCACTCCGCAAACATAGACAAACTCTGCCGCATCTGCTGATGAGGCTTAGCTAGTGCTAACGATAGCAGGGCTCCTGTCAGGCCCAGTACTATCTGCAGTGACCCTCAAATCTAACATAATCCTAGCTGAAAGAAGCTACTCCAACTCACTCTAGTAGAACCAACCTATCTGTTACTGCGGAACAGTCACCACAAACCATCGTTTTAACGAGGCTGCTTTGACTGCAAATGCAATAAAGCTAACTGCTAAGCTAGGTGAAACTTGATGCTAGTAAACTGACTAGGAATGAACGGCTGCCCACTAACACAAGAGTTGTTAGAAAAATAAAACTAGCAAATCTATCAATAAGTAAACTATGCTCACAAAATAGTGAATTCAGTAGAAAGAATGAAGGGGTTAGATTAGAATATAGAGGAGAACAGAGAGTATGAGAATAAACAGCAGTTATCGATCTCATGAAGCCGGAAGCTGAACAAGATATTTAGCCAAGAGCCTATATCGTGGTGTGTCTCCAGATCTTTTTTTTTTTTTGACTATGGACTCATTGAATCCTTTAGTTATTTTTTTTCCTACTTTTTTCATTATTAGATGATTGATGCATGGCTATCACTGTCTTTCTTGAGGTTTGTAGTGTCTGCTGGGAGGTTGGAGATGGACTCCACCAAAGTCAAGGCGGTGCTAGAATGGTCCCAGCCTACCACAGGGAAGGACCTTCAAAGGTTCCCGGGATTCTCAAATTTCTATAGGAGGTTTATACGCAAGTTATAGTTCCATTGTTGCTCCACTAACCGCTCTTACCTCACTCAAGTTTCCCTTTTCATGGTCAGCTGCTGCAGAGGAGGCTTTTCCTAAGCTGAAGAAAGCCTTCGCCTCCACTCTTACCATCATTACACCTGATCCTCAGCTCCAGTTTGTGGTTGAGGTGGACGCATCCAATGTGGGAGTGGGGGCTGTCCTGTCTCAGCGGTCCCCCAAGGATAATAAGCTGCACCCCTGTGCCTTCTTCTCTCACCGTTTGTCTTCCACAGAAAGAAATTATGACATCAGGACCTCTTGGCTGTCAAGATGGCATTGGAGGAGGCGGAGAAACATTATTGGTTTGGATGGACTACAAGAACCTGGAGTATATTAAGACAGCGAAGCATGTGGGCACTTTTCTTCTCACGTTTCAACTTCACCCTCTCCTACCATCCAGGGTCCAGAAATGTGAAGCCGGATGACCTGTCACGTTGGTTTGTCAAGGAGGGGGAACCCTCCGAACCTGACACAATCCTGCCCAGCTAGTGTCTCTTGGCTACCACCCAGTTCTCTGTTAAGCGAAAGGTACTGGAGGCCCTCCGTCAACATCCGTCCCCAGATAGTGAACTTAGAGGGAGGCTGTTTGTTCCTGTGTCTGTCTGCTCCCTGCTTCTCCAGTGGGCTCATGCGTCCAGACTTGCCTGCCACCCAGGAGTCTCACGCACTTTGGTTAGTATCCGCCAGAAGTTTTGGTGGCCCCACATGCAGAAGGACGTGTTGGAGTATGTAGCTGCCAGTTTCAACTGTGCACAGGGGAAGCCGTCTAATCGTCCTCCAGCAGGACTATTAAATCCGCTGCCCATCCCACGACGACCCTGGTCACACATAGCCCTGAACCTCATCATGCTGTCTGTTTACAGTTGCCCAGGACCCTTCGGAGCATCTATCCCACCTTTCACGTCTCCTGTATCAAGCCAGTATGCACCTGTGTCCGTGCCCCACCGCCAACCCTCCTCCTCTTCCCCAGCTCATCGATGACGACTGGAGGGCTACGGCCCTGAGGAAAGATCTTGGATTCCTGCCAGGGACATCTACGACCCCACCCTCATCAAGAAGTTCCACTGTCTGAACCCTGACCAGCCCAATAGGATGCCTGGGGGTGTCCGTAGGGGGGAGGGGGTATTGTCATGGACTCTGCTGGAGCTTCCTGCTCCTCTTAACCACCTCCTTCCTGCTGCTTCTCCTGCACACACCCCTCCACTCATTCTCGAATCAGCACCTGCCAGCTGTTCCCACCAGTACACTGTCTCCACCCACTGGCACTCCCCTGCATTATCTGTCAGCCTCAGTTGCTCATTCTGCCACACTCTGTTCATTACCCCAGTATATTTTCTGGTCCGTTGGCCCCTGTTGTTTGTGCTCCCTGCCTGCTTCGTATCCTGCCTGATTGTATGTAATGCCTTTTTTTTTAAAATCAGTGAAATCATTGTTTTGTGTACAGTAAAAACCTACAGATTTCTGGGTTCCACAATCTCCCAGGATCTATGGTGGGCATCCAGCACATACACAATCATCAAAAAGGCCCAGCAGAGGATATACTTTCTCTGTCAGCTCAAGAACTTCAACCTGCCTCAGAAATTCAGTTCTAAACTTCAACAATCCAGTCTGTCCTCTGTACATCCATCTATCACTGTCTGGTTTGGTTCGGCCACCAAACAGGACAAGGATGGACTACAGCTGACAGGTCTGCGGAGAAAATCATTGGTGCCAACCTGCCCTCTATTCAGGACTTATACACCTCCAGACTCAGGAGATGGGAAGACAACATCCCTGCAGACCCATCACACCCTGGTCACAAACTGTTCCAACTCATCCACTCTGGCAGGTGCTACAGAGCACTGTATACCAAAACAACCAGATATAAAAACAGTTTCTTTGCATGGGCTGTCATTCAAATTAATGCTTAACACTGTCAATACAGCCAACCATTTTGTATATATTGTACTGTACATTGTACATATACTTGTACGCTGTCATGTCCATCTACTTCAGGTATGTATGCAAGTAAACTGCTAACATCTATTTCAGCATCTCTGATATATTCTCTGGACCATTGCATCTCATCACCTCTTATTTCACCTGTATATAGTCAATCCTTGTGTATACAGCTGAAGATTGTTGTGTTGTAGTGTTGTTATTCTTTGTTAAGTACACTGAGAGAGCAACAAAACCAGAGTCAAATTCCATATTTGTGCAAACCTACATGGCCAAAAATCATGCTTTTGATTCTGATTAAACGTGTTGCGAAACTAAAGTGCAATAGTAAATCCAACATGTAGGTTTTTGGGGGAAAATAAAGGAATGTAACACTTATGTAACGTTGGATCTGTTTCCACTGGTTTGATTCTGCACTTCCCTTCCTGGCCTTTGGGATGTACACTTTGAAGAGAGGGTCTCCAGCAGATGCTGTGGCTTGTAGTTGGTCAGCATTTTCATTGTAACATAGGGCAGCCAGGTAGAGCCTTGAAGTGCAGTAAAGAGAAAAACAAACATGTAAATAATTGCAGAAACTACACGTGTTCACAACTTCTAAGAAGACATAGTTTAAATTACCTGTATATCATTCCAATAAATGGAAAAAACAACGTTTTTTAGGAGCAAAATAAAGGATGATAGTACGGAAAGCCTCCCAAAATGAAGTCTGATGGTGGGGGCTGCGTTTTGCAATGTCCTCCAGGATTCTTTTTTTTGTCAGCACCTTCTCCAGCTTATAGAAGGCAGGAGTTGCTTAAAGGGGAAAAAAAGTGTATTACTTCATAATACCATATTAATAAGTAATGGCAGTATTTGAGATTAATTTGTGAAAACTAATTAATTGAATGAGTAGGTCTGATTACCAGTTAGAATATTTCTGATTGTTAATTATAAAAAGCAGAGTCATGTGATAAAGTTTTGCTCTGTATGTGAAAAGCACACCTGCTGCCAGCCATTTGTTCTTGTCCCTAGTTTGGCACAGTGGATGTAGACACTTGGGGAAAGCAGGGTCCTTGTGTGTTTGGATAGATGTTTCAGGATGGAGGTCCATTTCACCACTCTCTGTGGCCCTGTGGTTGATGATGCTGTAGTCCAGTAGATGTGATTTTTGATACTACACATCTACTTCTGTAATTTTCCACAGTCCTTTATCTTGTGGCTCTTCTCCAGTTGCTTTGAAATTTCTACAATTCAGATTAAATCTTTTATTTTATATAAGAGTTAACCCAAACAACGACATACAGTGATCTGTTGCAGTGCAACATATCAAAGTCACGTTCATCAATTGTACAAAATATATTGTAGCATATCAGGATTTGGTAACCTAGCAACGACTGTAGGTGGGCTTTTGGGGGGTGGTTTTGAGCGGGAGTCTAGAGGAAGTTGGGGTCTTCATGTTTTGGTCCGCGCGGCGAGCAGCTAGTGCAAGTCATGGGTGTAATAAAGAAAGGGCAATAAAACTCACCAATTCACCTGACATCGTGTCTCTGGGCCTCATTATGGATCGAAACGCTTCACGGGTGTCAGAAGTGGGATCCATGACTGGTAATCCACGCTGGGGGAGAGAAGCATTCGAACCGACCGGAGCTAGCTATGGAGGCGTTAGCTATGGAGGCGCTAGCTATGGAGGCGCTAGCTATGGAGGCGCGAGATCCAGGGTACCGTTACAACGGGAGATCCGGGAGGAGGATAGCGAAGACGATGAGCCGGTAATATAGCCAAGCAGCAGACAGACTGAATGACCGGACAAACTCCTGGAGGAAACAGAGCGCTTCCTAGCCGACCTGGAGATGGAGCAGACAGGTGCGACTGCGAGACCCCCCATCTGTCAGAGCACTCCTGCTGCCGCAGCCGCTGAGCAGCCAGCCCATTCCGGAACGGGGGGCACAGAGAAAGTTTTCGCCTTCGCAAACAGCCCCCTACCTACGAGGGAAAGTCCAGTAGGGAGATCTTCAGAATGCAGTTCGAGATCGTAAGTGAACTTACTAGATGGAGCTATGAAGATAAAGGGGCTTATTTGGCTGTAAGTTTAGCAGGGGATACTATGTCAGTGTTAGCTAGCCTACAGACACTGAAGCGATGCGATTGTCATGCTATGTGAAGCACTGGCCCTCCGCTATGGAGAAGAAAACGAAATTGCAGTAGCTACAATCCAGTTCAAACACAGAGTGAGAGAGTGAGGCGAGTCCTTGCCGAAATATGCAGGCGATGTAGAAAGGCTGTCAGGGAGTGTTACACACGGCCACTGGAGAGGTCGCTGACAGCCAGGGGAAGATAGTTTTGAAAATCCAGATAGCAGGTGTGGAGGTAGAACAGGAGGCCTGGGTAGCCCCCATCCATGATGACCTGATACTGGGGCTTGACTTCCTTTGGGCCACAAAAAGTCATCTGGATCTAGAAGCTGACCTTCTCATGCTGGGTCCGGTGGGACAGATTTCCAAATTGCCATGATTGGTCAGGCACCCCAGATAGGAGTGCTGGATCCCCCAGTGGAGGACACTGAAACCCCCATTCCAGAGGTCCTAGAGACAATGTGTACACATGCTGGGGAGCATCTTACGATGTTGCAGGGAGAAATGGTGCGACAGTTAGTGGTGTAGTTCAAGGATGTTTTCTCCACAGGCCCCGATGACAGTGGCTGCAATTCAGTCATGCAGCACCACAACGACACGGGGAATGCTCACCCCATCCACCAAGCCCCATATCGTCTGCCCATCCACAGAAAAGCAGCAGTGGAAAAGGAGCTGCAGAGGATGAGAAAGGCTGGAATCATTGTCCCATCTAAGAGCCCATGGGCATCGCCAGCGATCCTTGTCCTAAAGAAAGATGGATTGACACGGATCTGCATGGACCTTCGCAGACTCAACAAGGTCACCATAAAGGAGTTGTTTTGGTTCTCTAAGCTTGACCTGAGAAGCGGGTACTGGCAGGTACAGTTGGACAAAGAATCAAGGGAGAAAACAGCCTTCTCATTGGGACAGGGGCTCTGGGAATTTACAGTAATGGCCTTCGGTCTCTGTAATGCCCCGGCAAACCTTTGAGAGACTGATGGAGACGATACTCGAGGACCTACCTAAGTCTGCCTGCCTGGTCTACTTGGATGATTTGCTGATTTGGATGATTTGGATGATTTGCTTTGAACATGAACTTGCAAACTTGAGAGACATTCTGGGAAGACTGCAACAGGCAAACCTGAAGCTCCAGCCCCACAAGTGTCAGCTTTTCCACTGCCAAACACTGTTCCTGGGTCACATTGTCAGTGGCGCTGGAATAGCCACCAACCCAGAGAAAGTCAAGGCTAGCAGAGTGCCCTAAGCCAGAGAATATCCCCCAGCTAAAGAGCTTTTTGGGCTTGACAATCTATTACAGACGTTTTGTAAGGAGTTACGCAGACATTGCCAGCCCCTTACACCAGGCAGAGACGGTGAAACCATTCCAGTGGACAGAAGAGTGCAGTCGGGCATTCGTGGCTCTGAAGGAGGCCCTGGTCACCTCCCCAGTCCTAGCATACCCCTTACCTGACTGCCCCTTCATACTGGATACAGATGCCAGTGACAAAGGGGTGGGGGAAGTACTCTCACAGGTGACAGGGGGAGAGGAGCGGGTGGTGGCATTCTACAGCCAAACCCTTTGCCAGCCAGGGTGAAGTTACTGTGTGACGAGATATGAGATGTTAGCAGTGGTGAAGGCTACAGAGCATTTCCATCCTTACCTGTATGGCCAGGCATTCACAATCAGGACAGACCATGCCTCCCTACAGTGGTTGACCAACTTCAAACACCCGGCGGGCCAGCTTGCTCGGTGGCTGGATCAGCTCGGTCAATATGACTTCCAGATACAGCACAGAGTGGGGAGACTTCATGGAAATGCCGATGCCCTTTCCTCCCGCCCATGTCTAGAGACTCACTGCCTACACTGTGAGCGACAGGAAGAGACAGGAAGACCTGCAGGAAAAGATACAAGAAGAGCACAACTTACTACGCGCTGTGGAGGAGCTTCGAGAGAGGTTGAAGAGGTTAACATCGGAATACTTGGGTCTAATTCAGGCTGTTGACAGCGAATTGTACCTGCGTTGGAGTAGAAACTCAACGGACGATGACCAGCCGGGTGTGAAGTGGCTGCACGGGGTCAGCTGGTGAAGAGTTTGTGGGCCATGTGGGACTGCCTGGAGCTGAAAGAAGGAGTCATGTACCACAAATGGGAGTCCTCCAGTGGAGGTAGGGTGGTGTGGCAACTCATAGCACCAAAAGTCATGACCTACCCACTGCAGGTTACTTTGGAGTCAACAAAACCTTAGCCCGCATAAGACAGAGGTTCTTCTGGGTTAGGTTGTGCAGTGATGTAGAGAACTGGCGCTGGAGATGTGACGCTTGTGCCACCAGGAAGGGCCCACCGCAGCATCCCCAAGCTGAGATGCAGCAATACCACGTGGGGGACCGGATGGAAAGAGTGTCCATTCACATTATCAGCCCCCTGTCTCTCTCAAAAAAGGGGAACCGGTATATCTTGGTTGCCATGGACTACTTCTCCAAGTGGCCGGAGAGCTATGCCATCCCAAACCGAGAAGCAACCACAGTGGCTGAAGTCCTGGTCGACGGGTTCTACACAAGGTTAGGTATGCCTGACGAAATCCACAGTGACCAGTCAGTGCGAGGGACCCTGCACTATACTGGAAGCCCTGTCCGACATATTGTACCGGGTACAGAAAAATGGCCCGCGAAAGAAAGTGGTGGTGGTGCACCAAGACTGTCTAACTCCATACAGAGGAGGGAGAGAAGTTGAGCCAGGCTCTACACCTTCAGGATACTATTCCTCGGCAGACGACAGCCAGCCAGACTTCAAAGCAGAAGCGACAGCAGCTTCAGATGGAGAGGAGACATGTGGACAGAAATGAATGGCCTATGTGGACAGAAATAGATGAAGAGGACGAAGTGTCAGCAGGGGCCAGTTGGGAGGAGGAAAAGGAGAAGACGTTTGAGTTGAGAAGATCAAAGCGACAGTGGCATCCAGCTCAGTGCTACTGTTGTGCAAGCTTAGCTGATGACGAAACAGACTGGAAAAAAAAGTTCCTGAAAAGAAAGAGAAAAGAGTTCCTGAAAATGAGCTCATGAAAAGAGAAAAAGAGCTCCAGAAAAAAACAAAAACAAAAGAGTACCTGGTCCCCCCGCCCCCACCCCCCTTTCTCTGTTTCTAGGTTCCAAAGGCCAGGCGTGTTCAAGATCCAGGGCCATCAGTTCAAGTTGCTGTTTCATAGAACTGTCACATTTGGGGACGAATGGTGTCTTTAAAGGGGGGGGGGCAATGTAGCATATCAGGGTTTGGTAACCTAGCAACGACTAGGGGTGGGCTTTATGGGGGTGGTTTCGAGCGGGAGTCTAGAGGAAGTTGGGGTCTTCATGTTTTGGTCTGCGCGGCGAGCAGCTAGTGCGAGTCGTGGGTGTAATAAAGAAAGGGCAACAAAACTCACCGATTGACCTGACATCGTGTCTCCAGGTCTCATTATGGATCGAAACACTTCAATATGTTAATGTCTCACTACACTACACATGCTACACTGACAATATGTGCAATCATTTTTGTTGCGGACGGCCTCGGTTCTGCGCTCTTGTACTTTTTCTGTTTTTATTTGTTTAGTTTCCAGCACCCACTCACAGATCACATACAGCAGGGAAGAACTTTCAAGACTCCAGCTGTCCACTGGACAAACTGAAAAGACATTTTTTTTCTACCGACTTTAACTGAACGTTTTAACGAAAGTCTTGCCGAACTCTTGATTGGTACAGCCCTGTGTGGACTACGCCGAAGACGCCGAAGTGATAAACGAGCTGAAGCGCTCGTTAAACTGTGAAAGCAGGGATTTAGAACCTCGCTCCCGTCAATCCACCGGGCGAATGTCCGCTCTCTGGCCAACAAGATGGCCAAACTTCTCATAAACAAAAAACTCGGACTTTTCTAGATCTGCCACCCTGTGTCTCACTGAAACCTGGCTTAGTGAGCATAGTGGACAGTAAACGTCATCTGGCGCAGTTCCAACTCCTCCGGGCGGACGGGAAACAGAGCTATCGGGAAAAATATAGGTTGGCGGCATATGCTTCTACATACATGGAGGTTGGTGTACGGATGTCACAGTGTTGAAGAAATCATGTAGCCCTCACTTAGAGACCTTTTTCATTGACTGTAAACGATGCTATTCACCGCAGGAATTTTCATCATTTGTTCTGGTCGGTGTCTATATCCCACCCCAGGCCTATGTTAAAGAAGTATTAAAACACTTGGCTGATCACATTACAAACATGGAGCGCAAATATCCAGACTCCCTACTCATAATCATAATATATCATGCTACAAACCTTCACATCTGTTACGGGGTTGAAGAGTCCTTAAAGACCATTGCATGCCAACAGTGTGTTTCTGTAGTGGGTGGGTCTAGCAGCCAACATCCCTTGTGTCAGGTAACAGTTGTGATGCGCTTGCCTGTATGCAGGAAACAAAGATTACACCATCTCAAATGTGTAGTTATGGTAACAGCTACAGACAGTGCAAAGATAAGTAATTTATTCAATCAATTATTGAAGAAGTCATTAAATAGAACATTTGACTTTGAGTGTATTGTCTTGCTGCATGCTCAATAATCCAGGTGTCGAAATCCCAGAAAGTTCAATCAGTTCATCTGGACACAAAGTTTAGTAGGAGAAACATGTCATCACTCATGTAAGTGACTTTGACAGTCTCAGCTGACTGCAAGTATCCCCAACCTTATAAACAGAGAGGGGCTAAGAGTACATCTGTCGCCGTTTTACAATACTATGATTGCAGCTATTCCCCAATCCTCTGTGAATAGTACACGTGGCCATTTTAACTTTAATTAATGGTCACGGCAATTTGCATATAAAACCGATCGCAAGTTTTGGTCGTTATGAAACTTATCACTGGTTTGGGTCGTTACGAAACCGATCGCAAATTTCGGTTGTTATGCAACTGTACTGTTTATAAGGTTTGGGATACCTGCAGTCAGCTGACACTGGTGAAGTCACTGAGTGATGAAACATTTCTCCCACTAAACTTTATGTCCAGATGAATTGATTCATCGTTCTGGGATTTCGACAGCTTTATGGTCTGAGCAAGTTAGCTGCTGGCTGCTAATCAAAGTTACACAACATTACCAAGCAAAGGAATTCCTGCAGTTTGGCCTTTTTTCCCCCCACACATTTATTGTTAAACTTATACTATAAGCGTTATTGTGGATCCTGCAGCAAGTAATGCCAGTAACTTTCTAGAAAATTGCATCTATTACCTCAGCTCCTAGTATTATCTAGTGCTAAATGGCACAAGAAACACACAGCACAATTATTTTTTTTAAATACATTTCCCCCGTCTGCAGTTTGGTTAGGAACTGTGGGTATGGCACCCACTTTCAGGAAAAGCTTCGTGACCAGTCGTTCTTTGTGCTGAGCCGGGTTGATAAAGCAGCCCGGAACAAAGCAGTTCGCACACATGTAAAGGATTCCCCCAACTGTAGCTGGGAAGTTGCCACCAAAAAAAATTAATGTGATCCGCTCTGTACTTATGGCCTCTGAGGCTGGGGGCTGATGTCACGATTTGTGTTGGTCTGTGCATTCAACTGAGCACTTCCCATTTGCAAACCATGGCTGGAGATACTCCCATGGAGGGGCGGGGTTATGCAATGAGAGCCCCTCTTTACGTAGGACTCGGCTGCAAATCTGAACAGCTTGTTTTATCATGTTTTCAGATAGGAAGCCCACAAAAAAAACTTATTAGGTTTTATTTCAACGTTTGTATGGTAGTAGGCCCATCAGATAGATGCCCAAAAGTATGTGCTGAGCACTGAAAAAGTAAGTTTTTCTTTATGTTAAAATTTTTAATTTTAATGGCCGTAACAGATAACAAGCAGCCATATAATGTTTCTGTTTGTACCATCCATGGAATATGTATGCATGGATCATGTAAACATGATGGTTTATGATTCATCAGCACATGCTGAGTTCATCAACATAGGACAGTGCTGTGTATCAGACTATCAATTTTTGAATATTCAGACCTCTTTGTGTGTGAAATGTGTTATGTATTCAAGTGCTCACGCAGTTTCATTTGCATATTTATCAACACAAACTCTGATTCCTCAAACACATCTAAAATATTGTTTCAGATACTTACACTAATGTCTCTCATCTTCACTTCTACATTAAATAACGCCTTGTAGAGGAGCTCAAGCAGGAGTCGTGACAACTTTCTCTTTCGGCTACACAACGTGCACCATTTATTCCTTCCACCATAACAACAACAACAAAAACCCGCGCAGCGGAAGTGCACCACTGTAAACCCGAACCGAGAAAACAGCAGCTGTAAATCAACGTTCCTACTAGCTCAATAAGGGGAATTATGTATCCCCATAACCACTACACACGTCCCCCCAGAATTCGCCTTAATATGAAAAGTCAGTGTGGTGAGGGGGGCGGATCTCTCTGCCCCAACAGCTCCGCTGAACAGGAGCTGGGGGCTGGTTAACTGCAGGCAAAGCAGCAGAGTCCTCACAGCTGGACCGGGGAAAGAGAGGGGCTGGGGAAGCAGGGGGCGGCTCGCCGGGGGAGGGGGGCAGGGCCGGGGGGCGCCCCCGTCGTGGGGGCAGGGCAAGACCAACAGGGCGGTCTAAGTCCAGGTGAGCAGGCTTGAGGCGGTCCACAGAAACCCGCTCCAGCCTGCTGCCAATCTCCACCACCAAGTGCTTATCTCCAGTGTCCCGTACCCGAAATGGGCCGTCGTAGGGTGGCCGCAGGGGACCGCGGTGCGCGTCGTGACAGATGAAAACATACTCCACCAACCGCAGCTCCGTGGGGACATAGGAATGAGAGCCGCCATGCTGAGAAGTGGGGACCGGTGCAAAAGCCCGGGCTTCCTCCTGCAGCGCTGTCCGTTGGCAGCTGGCGGACCAGGGAGCTGTGGCGGTGGGAAGGAAATCCCCCGGGACCCGAAGTGGCTGTCCGTAGACCAGTTCGGCGGATGAGGACTGGAGGTCCTCCTTGGGGGCCATCCTGAGCCCAAGCATGACACAAGGCAGTTTGTCGACCCAGCGGTCGTCCTTGAGGGTAGCCCGCAATGCGGCCTTCATCGAGCGATGGAACCTCTCGACCAATCCATTCGCTTGAGGGTGATACGCTGTGGTGCGATGGAGCCTCAACCCTAAACCCGCGGCGATCTCCTCCCAGAGTACTGACGTGAATTGCGGCCCTCTGTCCGAGGAGAGGTCAGATGGGGTGCCAAAATGGGCGACCCAGGTTCCGATGAACGCTCGGGCAACCTCAGGTGCTGTCGTGGACGAAAGCGGGACGGCCTCTGGCCATTGCGTGGTCCTGTCGACCATGGCGAGCAGGTATGTGAAACCACGGGAGGGGGGGAGGGGGCCTACTAGGTCCACATTCATGTGGTCGAACCTCCTCTCAGGTACCGTGAAAGGTATCAGGGGCGCTTTGACGTGCCGGAGCACTTTGGAGCATTGGCACTCTACACAGGTGTCGGCCCAGTCCCTCACATCCTTTTTGAGTCCATGCCAGACAAACTTTGCCGCCACCAACCTCTGTGAAGGCTTTCTGCCAGGGTGAGACAGCCCATGGACTGCATCGAAGACCCGCCGCCTCCAAGCAGTCGGAACGACGGGTCGGGGCTGACCCGTGAGACGTCGCACAGGAGCGTGGCGCCGGGGTCGTCGAAAGCCACATCCTCCAACTGCAGCCCTGTGACGGCGGTCCTGCATGCCTGCACTCCTGGGTCGGCGGCCTGGTCAGCCGCCATTTGGCTGTAGTCAAGTCCCAAATGGGCGGCACCAGCGATGGCCCGGGAGAGACAGTCGGCGACCAGGTTGGACTTCCCAGCGACATGCCTCACGTCGGTGGTAAACTCTGAGATGTAGGCCAACTGTCGCTGCTGGCGGGCTGACCACGGCTCTGCCTCCTTGGCCATCGCGAACACCAGCGGTGTGTGATTGACGAAAGCCGTGGACTGACGGCCCTCCAGTAGGAAGCGAAAGTGCCTAACAGCAAGGAAAAGGCCAAGCAGCTCACGATCAAAGGTGCTGTATTTGCGCTCTCTCAGGTTCAACTGCCGGCTGAAGAAGGCAAGCGGCTGCCACACGCCGCTCACCCACTGCTCGTAAACCACGCCGACAGCGTAGTCCGAAGCATCCATCGTGATGGCGATGGGCGCTCCAGACACAGGGTGTGCCAGCATCGACGTGTCAGCCAGGGTGGCCTTCACATCCTTAAAAGCCGTGTCCCTCTCTGCAGACCAGTCCACGGCGTGTTTGGGGGCTGTGCCCTTCAGAGCCTCATATAGGGGGCGGGGGAGATCGGCAGCCCGGGGGATGAACCGGTGGTAGAAGGACACCATGCCAATGAACTCCCGGAGGGACTGGGCCGTGTGTGGGCGCGGAAAGTCTGCGACGGCCTCCACCTTAGATGGAAGGGGGCCGCCCCGTCCTTGGTGACCCGGTGGCCCAGGAAGTCGATGGTGCTCAGACCAAACTGGCATTTGGCCGAGTTAACTATCAACCTGTGCAGGCTGAGCCTCTCGAAAAGGGCTCTGAGGTGGGACAAGTGCTCGGACATGGAGGCGCTAGCGACCAGGATGTCATCCAGGTACACAAAGAGGAAAGGCAGGTCCCGCAACACTGAGTCCATGAGGCGTTGGAAGGACTGCGCGGCGTTCTTGAGCCCAAATGTCATGTGCAGGAACTCGAACAGTCCGAACGGAGTTGTCACAGCCATTTTGGGGACATCAGCGGGATGGACGGGCACCTGGTGGTATCCACGGACGAGGTCCACCTTGGAAAAGATCACTTTCCCAGCCAGTGGGCGGAGAAATCTTGGATGTGAGGGACTGGGTAGCGGTCCGGTGTTGTTGCGTCATTGAGCCGACGGTAGTCACCACATGGACGCCACCCACCGCCAGGCTTAGGCACTATGTGGAGGGGTGAAGCCCACAGGCTGCTGGAGCGACGGATGATGCCGAGGCGCTCCATGTTCTCAAACTCCGCCTTGGCGACAGAGAGTTTGGTTGGGTCGAGGCGCCGAGCTCGGGCGTGCACCGGCGGGCCAGTGATGACGATGTGGTGCTCAACCCCATGTTTGGTCGTAGATGATGAGAATGTGGGCTGAGTGAGGTCAAGGAACTCAGAGAGAAGACAGAGAAACACGTCCTCGTTGGAGAGCATGCTGGAAGGCCTGACGGAGCCTGTATCGCTGAGTGCACACGCATGTGAAGCGAAGGTGACGGCGTCAATTCCTGACGTTCACCAGCAGCCCACAAGCACAGAGGAAATCTGCACCGAGGAGGGGAAATGCCACGCCGGCGGTGACAAAATCCCAACTGAACCGCTGTCCATTAAAACACATGTCAATGTGCCTCGTGCCATAAGTACGGATAGAGCTGCCGTTAGCAGCTTCCACGGGAGGGCTGTGAGCGCCCGACAGGGCGTCCACACTCGATGCAGGTACGACACTCCTCTGCGCCCCAGTGTCGCATAGGAAACGCCGCCCCGAGATGGAGTCTTGCAGGAAAAGTAGCCTGTTGTCCTCCACGCCGACGCCCATGGCCACTAGTGAGTGCCGGCCTTGGCGTTTCCCGACGAGCTGAAATTGCACGGGGAGTTGCACTTTTTCGCCATGGCCCCGAACTTTGCATGGTAAAAGCACAGGCCGGGCTCCTGTCGCCGACCGGGGGTTGCCGCGGCGACCACCATTGAGTCACCAGGTGGTGGCGTGTGGGGGTGGGCAGGGGTGAGCGCGGACGCGCAGTGCTGCTGTTGGCTGGCCAGGAAGAACTTGTCAGCTTCTTCAGCTAGCTTGCGGCAATCGGTAATGCTGGTGTTAGCCAAAACGGCCCGCACCTGAGCAGGCAGTTGTCGCAGAAACAGTTGGACAAAGAGGAAATCAGGTGTGTGCGCCGGTCCCAGCAGATTCAGCATTTTGTCCATGAGCTCGGATGGCTTGCTGTCACCCAAGCCTTGCAGAGAAAAGAGACGGTGGGCCCTCTCGGCGTCGGAAAGTTCAAAAATCTTCAAGAGGTGATCTTTGAGCCCCTTGTATTTGTCTGCCGCCGGAGGATTTGTAAGGAGACTCACCACTCTAGTTGCAGCCGAACACCCGAGCGCCGATACCACGTAGTAGTATTTAGTAGCATCGTCCGTTATTTTGCGGATAGCAAACTGCGCTTCCGCCTGGGCGAACCATGTCGTTGCCGATGACTCCCAGAACTCTGGTTATTTGAGAGAAACCGCGTTGATTTCGTCAACCATGTTCGTTCGAAAGATTGTCTCCGATAACTACCAAGAGACAAACGTCGGGGTCACCAGTGTAGAGGAGCTCAAGCAGGAGTCGTGACAACTTTCTCTTTCGGCTACACAGCGTGCACCATTTATTCCTTCCACCATTACAACAACAACAAAAACCCGCGCAGCGGAAGTGCACCACTGTAAACCCGAACCGAGAAATCAGCAGGTGTAAACTAACGTTCCTACTAGCTCAATAAGGGGAATTATGTAGCCCCATAACCACCACTACAGCCTCATCCATTGTGTTTATGTCTTGACTTGCTATGAATGAAACTAAGAATCACAGAAACAAAAAAGAATGGTGAAATTAATATCTTATTTGCTGCGAATTGTTGTTGTATTCAACAGTTCAAATGGGAAATACACAAAAGGTGTAAAAGTTGTGCTTTGACAACTTCAACCTAAAATATTAAAACATAGTCTGGTGTAAACACAAAAGGGAATTGAAAATGAATAGAACTTTGAGGGTATAGTTACGGGGGGTGGGGGGTGGACAAATAACAAAACAAAAAAAATGAAAAAAATGAATTTGTAGTTGGTGCACTGAAATGAAAGGTGGTGAGAAACAGAAACAGAAAAAAGGAGAGTTCGAGATGCAAATTTAAGAGAAATGGGCTATGTGCAAGAGCAATTCTTGGCATGCTAAACAGGGTTTGTCAGTGCATCCCACTATCACAGTTTCCACGGGAACACAGACACAGAGCACTGCAGCAGTCGATGCCGCCTCCACTAATCACCCACACAGAACAAAGCTGGACCATTATTTAGGATAGGGCTATGTTGTGTGTGTGTGTGTGTGTGTGTGTGTGTGTGTGTGTGTGTGTGTGTGTGTGTGTATGTGTGTGTATGTGTACGCGTGCGTGTGTGTGTGTGTGTGTATCCAAACGTGCGCATATGTCTGGTTGGCTAAAGTCTACAACCAGCTGGGTTTCATGCTGTTAACTTGTTGAAACATATTGAGTTTACATAGGATTCTATATAGTAACTTTCAATTATCTTGGTTCCTTGAGTTGGATGACTGACAAGTCGTGGTGGGCCTTGTCCATGGAGGTCAGGCTCCTTACAATAGATCAGATTTGAGGGCCTTTGTGCTGAGTTTGAAAGAAGAAAGAAATGAAGCCACTTTGATATTTTAGTCTTACAATGAATTGTGTTCTTTCAATGAATTTGTTCTCTACATTTAACTCATCCTATTGTATAGGAGCAGTGGGCAGCTGCAGTGCCCAGGGACCAACTCCAGTTCTTCTTTCCAATGCCTTGGTCCGGGACACAGACAGGAGTATTAACCCTAACATGCATGTCTTTTTAATGGAGGGAGGATACCGGAGCACCCAGAGGAAACCCACGCAGACACAGGGAGAAAACATGCAAACTCCACACAGAAAGGACCTGGTATGGCGTAGGGTTCGAACCCAGGACCTTCTTGCTGTGAGGCAATAGTGCTAACCATTGGCCCACCATGCCACCAAGCTCCCGTGGAGAGCAAGTGGATGACTAAAGCTTGATTGAGACACTGCTCTTGCCCATTATCTTTGTTTACCAATTTATATGCCCTGGTTGTAGAACAGAGGTTCTCGTATACATTTACTGCATTCACGATATTATTACATGACTGAATATAATTGTACTTGGAACAACAATGCTCAAAAGACACATGCTACTGTACACAGATTCCTACACTTAATTTGCTCTAGAAATCACATAACCACTGTTTAATGAATGAATTATTTATTTCGGCCATACATTTGTGTTCATATGTAACAGACAGGGAAAAAAAAACATCATCGCACATATTTACATCAGCCCATTTCACACAACAAAACTCAATCAATCAATGACCAAATAAGGAATGGGCTGAAGCCCAAAGCTTATTGTTGCCTATCCTATACAACCCTTAAGTTAACATAGAATATCAGAGTTACAAAAGGAAGAACAAAAATTATACGAAGTGGTAATCCTTAATTATTTTACATTTTAAAGATTTTCTGAAACTCAACAGTGAGCTACACACTTTCAACTCATCATTAAGACCATTCCATAGCTTGACTCCCACAACTGAAACACATCTGTATTTTACATTGGTTCTCACTTTACATGTTTCAAAAGTACACAATCCTCTTAAATTATAGTTTCCTTCTCTTAATTTAAAAAGTTGTTGGATACAAACAGGAAGGTTTTTACTTCTAGCTCAATAAAGTATTTCCAATATTTTTAAATACACAAAATCTAAGAATTTTAACGTGCAGGACTGTATAAATAGATTAGTAGATTCATGGTAACAAGCTTTATTTATTATTCTAATAGCTCTTATCTGATGTTTAATTATAGGGTCTATATTTGTTTTATAAAAATTTCCCCAAACCTCAACACAGTATGACAGATATGGCATTATCAATGAACAATATGCAAACATTTCCTATTCAGCAGATCCCTTGTTTTGTAAAGAATAGCAATAGATTTAGATGATTTCTGTTTAATATATTCTATATGTGGTTTCCAACAGAGTTTATCATCTATAATCAAAGAATTTTGTTTCAAATATTATTTCAATTTCAACTCCATTTAACTTCAGTTTTATTTCACAGTTAACCCTAAAACCACTGAACACCATAAATGTTGTTTTATTTTCATTTAGTGACAACTTATTGATATCAAACCATTTTATTTAACATTCTCAATTCCCTTTCTACTGTTTTTAACTATTATGCCATGTCATCCACAGAACAAAATAAATTTGTATCATCGTAACAAATTTCAACATATTAGATACCATAGAATATCATTTAAATAAAGTATAAACAACTTAGGTCCCAATACTGAACCTTGCGGAATACCACAAGTTACTCCTCTTAGATGTGATGCAGTGTTTTCAATATTCACATATTGAAACCTTTTATTTAAATAACTTCTTAACCAACATTGTTTGACACCTCTTATACCATAGCGTTCCAATTTCTGCAAGAGTAAGGAATGACTGATTGTGTCAAATGCTTTAAGTAAATCAATAAAATACCTACAGTGTACTGCTGTTGCTATATTTTCTACAAAATCCATCACTGCTAAAGATTTCGATCGATTGCTCCTAAACCCATATTGATGGTCCCTCAATAACTCAAGTCTATTTACAGATAATTTTTCAAGTATTTTAGAAAGTGGAGGTAGCAAAGACACAGCTCTATAATTTGATACAATATGTTTGCCACCATTTTTGTAGATTGGAACCACCTTAGTCATTTTCCAAGAAAAATACCTGTTTGAAAATATTTATTACAAACTATCTAAGTAAATGGTTTGAGGACACAGCAAATTACCTCTTGTATGTCAATAGTATAACCATCAGTGGATTTTTTTTATTCTTAAGCTTTCTAACCACTTCTACCACGTCACTCTCACAGACTCCACCCAGGAACATCGAATTTCTGTTGTCAAATACAAAATCAAAATCAAAATTACTGTCTTCATCTGTAGGTAGGTTAATTTCCTTTGCCAAATTTGGGCATACGTTAAGAAAAAATGCATTAAACTTATTTACAATTTCCTCTATATTTTCAATAATATAATTTTTTTTCTTTTTATAAAATATGATGGGAAATTCCTTTTACAACGATTTTAAATCATGTCACTAAGCACACTCCAGGTAGCCTTGATATTATATTTATGCTTTTGCAACAGCTGATTATAATAGTCTTTTTTTGTTGTTGTTGTGATCTCATAATAAATGTTAATCTGTTTTTTTATATTTTTTTACTTGTCCTACTTTTCCTTTGTTCGATGTTTAATACATTCCCTATAGAGCCTATTTTTCTTTTTACAAGCTTTTTTCCAACCCCTTTGTGAACCATGGTTTTCCCCTCTTTTTAGAATTTTGTCTATACTCTTTCAATGGACAATACTGGTCATAAATTGTCGAGAATGTGTCCAACAATTCATCATATGATTCATTAGTATCCTCTACATAAACTTCCTGCCAATCATGATTCAAAAGTTCTGCCTTAAGAGCGATAACTGCCTCTGGTGATTTTATTCTAATCTAATTGTTAAGTCTGCCTATTTGCTCCTAATTCTAACTTGTTAATTTCTAACACTGTAAAGACCGGCAAATGATCACTTACATCAGTCACTAATAGACCACCTTTTACTACATTTGTAAAAATATTGTCGATCAAAGTTGCACTTTCCTTTGTTATTCTGCTCGGTTTTACTATTAATGGATAGAAACTCAAACTAAATGTAACATTAACAAATTCGGTAGTTTTCATATGATTATTTGATCTCAGCAAATCAATGTTAAAGTCACCACAAACAAAAAACACTTTATCATTATATTTTTCGTATAATTCAGAAATCTTGGTTTTAAATTGATCAATACATGACCCCGGTGTTCTATAGATGCAACTAAATAATGTTTTTGAATCTTTCCACCTTAATCGCGATAGTTACGCGTTCCATCAAATTGTCAATAGCAGTTATCATATTACCAATAACCTTACATTTAAGAGCAGACATCACAAATAAGGCAACTCCCCCTCCCGTTTTATTGACCCTGTTTTGCCAAAACATTTCGTAGCCCTCTCATCCACCCTGCAGTTCTTTATTATCACTACACCAAGTCTCTAAAATTGGTATTACACTAAACCTTTGCTGAAACTTGAAGGTAATCTTTAATTGTGGAGAAGTTACTACAGAGACTCCTACTGTTGAACTGAATCACCGAAAATCAATCCATTTCCACATCGGATGTGAACTTGTTTTCAGAATAATATTCACAATTGATGTTAATGTTCTAGTAGAAGCGGGTCTCGGGATCAATGTCATGTTCTAACTCAAAGTTTGTGATCACTAAAGTCAAAATACTTAAAATCCGTGTATTCACCCATTTTCTTATACCAGATTTGTCACTCACAAACACTGCCCCTTACAACACAACTAAAATAAATGTATAACATTTCCCCACTATTCCACCTATCTACCATAATATTCATCATTATTAATTTTTATTGTTCAAGATCTTTTATGTCTCTGACAGCTATAACTTTCGCCTGTTCTGGTGTCCCATTCAGTCTGATCATTACTTTACAATTACTTGTCCACATGTCCTGAATTCGTTTTTCCTTTCTCAGGATTCTAGCTTGTCTTGCAATTTCAGCATTTCTCTTTGTAAGATGCGGTTCATCAAGAAATCAGAGAAGTGTGGTGTTTATCAATAGATAGCTCCAATCTTAAGTCATAATTAGCCACAGTCTTGCAAAACAGAAAATTATATTACTATATACAGTTCTCCACCACTTCAGCACATGTGAGACATCACATGCAGAATAATTTAGGTTCTTCTTGGGGACTTTTAGGAGGTAGACTCAGGAGGCAGTGCTATGCCCAAATAACAATAATAATAATGGAGTAAATGTATATTGTGTTTTATCTAGACACCCAAAGTACTTAACAGTGAAGGGGGAAACTCACCCCAACCACCACCAATGTGTAGCACCCACCTGGGTGATGCATGGCAGCCATTTTGCACAAGAACACTCACGCCACATTAGGTTGAGGTGAAGATGGAGGAATCACTGAACGAATTACACAGGGGGATGATTAGGTGGCCAGATGGAGAGATCCAGGTTGGGAATTTTGCCAGGACACTAGGGGACCCCCTACTCTTTGCGGTAAGTGTCATGGGATCTTTAATGAACACAGTTAAGTCAAGTCAAGTCAATTTTATGTGTATAGCCCAATATCTCCAATTACAAATTTGCCTCAAGGGGCTTTACAGCAACACAACATCCTGTCCTTAGACCATCGCATCGAATAAGGAACTTGCTAAAAAAAAAAAACCTTTAACAGGGAGAAAAAATATGAAGAAACCTCAGGGAGAGCAACAGAGGAGGGATCTCTCTCCCAAGACAGATAACGTGCAATGGATGTTGTGTTTACACAATTTACAGAATGCAACATCGAAAGAGGATAAAAAGAATTATAATGGAGTTATAAGATTCATGAAGAATATGATGTGCAGCATGCCAAGCAGTGTCCAGATGCCACTGGAAAAGCCCCAGAAACCAAGCCATGCAACCAGCATCACCAAGTAAATTTTTTTTAAAAATAGTGCTTTATTTACATTGTTACCACCCAAAATAAGTTAAAAAAAACCAAATCAAAATATGAAGAAAAGACTCGAGAAACTAAGGAAACTCAGAGTAATGCTGCATTCAAGAAAACTCAACTAATAAAAATAACAGGATCTGACTCATGGAAAATTAACTGAACAGTTGGCGAAATCGGAACAACAGGTGAGCCTTTTGGGTCCCATTTCAGGGCTCCAGTTTATCCGACCAGAGCACCAGTGACTTAAAAGCAAGAAAAAGCAGAGCAAAAAAATGATGGCATTCATAGCTAAGGAACAGTGTTTATTGACATGTAATCCATATTTTGGTGCGGAATTAAGTGATGTTATGTGATACACTTTGCAAGAATAATTCTCATATTTTGCACACAAATTTGTTTACATTTAATCATATTGTGATGCCAACATAATCCACCTATCTGATAGGTGTGACATCAATATGCTGATTAAATAAAATAATAATAATAATAATAATAACCGTATCCCAGGAAACATCAACATCAGTGCAGTCCAAAAGATTGCCCTACTCGGAACAGCCCACATATTACGACGAGTACTGTCAATCAAGTGACATCTGCCCTATAGTTCCTCAGGTTCATAGTTTCGACCCGGCTGTACAGGATGTAAAACAGGAAACGTGAAAGAAATAATGATAATAACAATAATAATAATAAGACCCATCATCTGCCTACCAACAATGTACAAGATCATCACCTCTATTATCACAGAGAGGGCCTACAGCTTCCTCGACAAAAACAACTTCATATTCAGATTCAGACAACTTTATTTATCCCAGAAGGGCAATTCAGTTCTTACAGTCTATCCAGACATACACAAACTCACAGACAAGCGACAATCATCACTATGTCAGAGACAATAGACAGATGAGTATTTGTGCAAGAGATGCACATTGTCACCTTCACGTGGCCCTGCATGAAGACTCACATGAGGACCAGGCGAAGGGCAAAAATCATATAAGTTAAAAGAATATAATAATAAATAAATAAATAAAGCATTCTAACATGCATTGCACGTTACATTCCCCCACTACAGTCAATGAATGTACAGGCCCACAAGCCATGTGAAAAACTTGCTACCAGCAGGACAGAAAGAATGTAAGAAAGGTAGCTACAGATGGAAGGACCAGCTACTCATCAATGAAGCCATATTGCAAGAGGTCAAATCGAACAAAAACAACTTGTCAACAGCATGGATTGACTACAGGAAGGCATTTGACAGTGTGCCACTCTTCTGGATAGAGAAGAGCCTCAAGATCTACAGAGTCTGCCCAACAACTGTCAAATTCATCACAGAGAGCATGAAGACATGGAAGACCACCCTGAATTTCCATCATGCAGAGGGGTCGTTAACATCGAGACCGATCGACATTAGAAGCGGAATCTTCCAAAGGGACTCACTTTCACCACTGCTCTTCTGCCTTGCACTAGTGCCACTCAGCAATCTACTGAACAACAGCAGCTATGGCTACAAATCACAGAATGGCAAACTGACCCACCTGTTCTACATCGACAACCTCAGGACGTCTACCAAGGACAACAATCAGCAGAAGGGTCTATTCACCATCATTAAGACCTTCAGCAACGACATCAAGATGGAATTTGGAATCGAAAAGTGTGCCAAAGTCTTTTTCAAAAAAGGAAGACCTACCAAGACTGCAGACTTTGACCTTGAAACTGACACCATAATCAAAGAGCTAGACCAAGATGGCACATACAAGTACCTAGGAGTGAACGAAGGAGACAGCATAAAACACTCAACCATGAAGGAGAAGATCCAGAAAGAGTACCACAGGAGAGTGCGTATGGTACTGAAGAGCGAACTCAAAGCGACTAACAGAATTGAAGCTATTAACACCCTAGCGATACCTGTAGTGACGTACAGCTTCAACATCATCAATTGGAAACTGAACGACATCAAGAGAGCCCCTTTGACCGCTTGTATTGCTGGCTTGCCAGACTTGCGTTGCCCGGTCCATGCCACGTGGAAGAGGGGTTGAACTTCTACGGACCTTATTATTATTATTATTATTATTATTATTATTATTAAATAGTGCATATTGCATTGCTCTAATTGTTTCTTGTAGTATGCTGCCTGGAGAATGCCACTTTTCAAGCCCGTGGAGGGATTTTTAGGGAATTCTCCTTCACATTCCTTTTCAAATTATATATTGTATCTTTTTTATGTGTAAATAAAGAAACGGAATGAAACGAAATCCATAGTAAGTGCCAAATAAATCATTTTGAGCTGATATATTTCCATTTATGAACATAATTTTCATTAAATCTTTGAAATAGCCATCCATTATCCGAACTGCTTATCTTTGAAATAATCGAGTTTACATTTTTGTTCAGTATATTTATGAACAGATTGTGGATGTGAGAAAGCTTCCATCCATTCCATCCATTATCCAAACTGCTTATCCTGCTCTCAGGATCGCGGGGATGCTGGAGCCTATCCCAGGAGTCATTGGGCGGCAGGTGGGAAGACACCCTGGACAGGCCGCCAGTCCAGCTCAGGGCATGAGAAAGCTTCTGTAATTCAAAATATCAAGCTGCTGTGGCGGCACGGTGACGCAGTGGTTAGCGCGGTCGCCTCACAGCAAGAAGATCCTGGGTTCGTTCCCCGGGTTGTCCAACCTTGGTGGGTCATCCTGGATCGTCCTCGGTGTGGAGTTTGCATGTTCTCCCCGTGTCTGCTTGGGTTTCCTCCGGGGGCTCCGGTTTCCTCCCACTGTCCAAAGACATTAAGTTAGGTGAATCGGCCATACTAAATTGTCCCTAGGTATGAGTGTGTGTGTGTGTGTGTGTGTGTGTGTGTGTGTGTGTGTGTGTGTGTGTGTGTGTGTGTGTGTGTATATCGGCCTTGTGATGGCCTGGCAGCCTGTCCAGGGTGTCTCCCCGTCTGCCGCCCAATGATTGTTGGAATAGGCCCCAGCATCCCCGCGACCCTGAGAGCAGTGGTTCAGAAATAAGCGGTTCAGATAATGAATGGATGGAAGCTGCTGCTGCTGCCGCCGCCACTTTTTCTTTTTCTTTTTTTTTGCAGCAGATTTTATAGTTTCCATCGGTACCATGGGTAAGGACCTGTAAAATATGATTAATGCACACTACATAAGTATTTTTTCTGCTGTATGTCCTGTATTTTTTTTGTTTTGTTGCAGTTACTACATTTACCAGGATGCTTTGTAGCATAAAGATTCCCACTGTTGAGGTAAAATTTTGTGATGAGCCAATCATTTAATGTTTTTTTTATTTGAATTTTGTAAAATAGCCAATCATAATTTGTTAATTCACTGTAGCCACGAAATTGCGGCGAAATCTGGGAGTCCGAGTCAACACTCTGAAGAGAGAGGTGACTTCCTATGCTGCTCTGTGACCGACCGCTGGTTTTGTGGAGACCAAGTATAACATATATTTGTGTACATAGGCCCACAAGTGTGAAAGAGCGTTGGTCATTTGGATCATCCTTCCTCCTCGTGCTTTTTCTTGTTCCATGATTTTGAGTTTCGCAGTGTTTCTTTGAGTAATGCTAGTTAGCCAGCTACTGGTGTTAGCTAACTGTCTAGCTGACACTACAAGTTAGCACTGCAGGACCCTGAGAAGTTTGATAACCGCTGTGAGCTAGTTCTGTTTCCCTTTAGAAGGATCTTCTAGTTCGTGAGGAGGAGCGGACTGTGGCAGGCTTGATTGCGTCCTTGGTGGCAGTGCTCACTGGACTTGCTTTGGCTGCTAGCCAGGAGGCAGCTAGAGGGTGATGGTTCCCAGGATCGTGGACTGAGTGGAGGCGCTTGTGAGTGGCCTACACTTGCATTGACGGACACAGACATGGTTTGCACCCTAAGCTACGGGAAGTGAGGTAAAACCATCTGCTCTGGGAGCTGACATCGGTCCGAGGAGTTGCCTCAGTGCACCAGTGGGCCCCAACGGCAAGCGCTTGGTTTATAATATCGACAGTACTTTGTGGTTTTGCTGAAGGGAGTTGTTTGTTTTTTTGTTTTTTTTTTCTTAATCACTTTAAGGTAGAGAGCCATACCCACGGGAAGTAGGGGTGCTGAGGGTGCTGCAGCACCCCCTGGCGTGGAGGTCAATAATTTTTTGGAGGGGGGGTAAAATTAAATAAATAATTTTTTTTAACAAAAAAATAAATAAAATTCATTTTATTCATTCGTCTATTCATTAAAACTCATTGGAAACATTAATGACTTAAAAGTAAGTGGCCTAAGCCACAATGACAACAAGCAACAATTGTCTCATGACGGCACCCGTCAGTGACTCAGTCAGGTCATGTGTCTGAACACCAGTCCAAATGGCGCAAAAACACAATTCTGAGTTTTTTGGGAAGCCCAAAAAAGAAAAAAAGAGACTGAGCCTTGAGTTGGCGGATCAAGCGGAGGAGGATGAAGCAGACTTTGGGCCTAAGCCAATTAGGCCTACCAGCAGCAGTGGCAGCACCTCCAAAGCGATATTGTGGCAGTACCAGGACAAAATGCTAGTGTTAATGTGGTTTTAGTGGAGGCAATCACTCCACACCAACCAACCAACTTCAGTTTTCCTGGAAGGCAGTTGGGAAAAGAGACGTTTTCTCATTCATTCAATGCAAACTGGTTCAACAAATGAAGATGGCTGCATTATACTGATGAAGGTGATCGCATTGTCTATTTTAGCTGTGTGAAAGCAGTGGAGAAACAGTTCATCAATTAAGATAGTGTAAGGTTTGACAGCAGTTTTGTCAAGAGAGGCTTCACAAACTAGCGGAAAGCCATAGAAAAATTCAACGAGCATGAAAAGTCTAAACTTCATAGTGATGTCATTCAAAAAATCGCTGCTCTACAAAACACCCCAATTACTGCCCTTTTATCTGACGCTGCCTGCCGAACTCAAGACACAGCAAGGTATGTTTTGGAGCTGATGCTCAGGTCAGTGCTCTTCCCGGGAAAGAAGGGGGTGGCTTTTCGGGGTGACAGCACCTGTGATGGCATTTTGTATGAACTGATGCTTGAACGTACCTACAACCTCCCAGGAGAGAGACAGTGGATTGAGAGGAGAGATAACTGCCTCTAGGACACAATCCAGAATGAAGTCATTCAACAGTATGTCTGTGCTATTCAACGTGAGATCATATCCCATGCCAGAAATAGTCCGTACTATGGACTCACAGCCTGATGGTACCACCGACTCCAGTACAATAGAGCAGTTCTCATTGACGCTGCAGTATGTGGATGATAAATTGGAGATTCACTCTGAATTCATTGGAATTTACAATGCCCCCGACAGCAGTGGAGAGACCCTGTTCAAGTGCATCAAAGATGTATTTCTCAGGCTGAACATCCCAATTGAGTGTCTCCATGGATATTGTTTTGATGGAGTTTCTAACATGTCAGGACTGTTTTCGGGTGTTCAGGCGCGACTAAAAGAAACATGCCCTGAGTCCCTCTTCGTCCACTGTACCAACCATTCACTTGACCTAGTTCTTCAGGAGACTGCGTGTGAGGTGGGTCTCATTGCTGATTCAATGAACTTTGTTCAGGGCATAGCTGTGGTAATCTGTGAATCAGCAAAACGCAAGGAGCTCTATGAGTCTATGTTTGGCTGCAATGAGATAGTTACCATACTGGCCATATGTCCAACAAGACGGTGCATATGAACAATAGCTATCAAACATGTGTGTAGTGCCTACAGAGAAATCATCAAAACACTGGAGCCGCTTAAGGTTGACAAAAGTGTGAGGGGAGAGACCAGAGCCAAGATCGGAGGCCTGCTCAAGCAAGCAATGAAGGCTAAAACCTACTATGGCCTCCTTTGTTGTGAAGCAATATTCGACCCATGCGAGTCGGTGGCCAGGAGTTTGCAGCATACCAAAGCCAGCGCACTGGGTGCCCTTGAGTGTGCCAAACTGCTTGGAAGGTGCATGGAGGCCCTTCGGGATGATACAGTGGTGGATAACATGCTACAACAAACTGTATCCACAGCAGGACTTAAAATACCAGGTGAGCACAGGGTGACAAAACCCCAGCCTGTTATCGACACAGCAGAGCCAGAGGCAGACGCACAAGTTACACAACACTCATGGAGACGAGAGTTCTAGGAAGCTGTGGACTTGGTCACAGCAGAAGTAAAGAGGAGATTTGATTAAGATGGTATGAAAACAGCAGCTCTCAGAGAAAGGGTGCTTATTAAGGCAGCCAACAGGGAACACATAGTGGATATAGATTCCCTTCACCTTCCCTTGCACTTTGACAAAGCCCGACTGGAGATCCAGCTGAAAATGATGGGATACCTCTGCAGTGACTCTCCCAAGACAGTAAAAGCCATTGCAACAACCATGTCCAAACTCCATCCACAAACAAGGGTTTTTTTCAACGAAGTTAAAAACCTCATCAAACTCTGCCTAAGTCTCCCCATCTCAGCTGCTTCATCGGAGATGACATTTTCCGCTCTCCGCCATCTGAAGACATGGTTGCACACAACTATGGTGCAAAAAAGACTGACCCACCTTGCTCTGATGCATGTTCACGGAGATATATTGGACAGTTTGGACATTGATGCCCTCATGAGGGACTTTATCAGCACCAACCCAGAGAGAAAGGCCACGTTTGGAGTTCTGCATGCAGGCCAGCAGTAAGGCAAAACAATTATATATTTCTTGATTGGAGATTGTGGCTGATAGGTCTATGTGTATCGGTTGATTTTTATATGCTGTCGCCGTGCGGCCAGCCGTTGTGTTTGGAGATTTCATGTGGCTGATAGGCCCATGTGTTATTATAGGCTGATTTTTAGACTATATGCTACCACCATGCAGCCTGCATTTGTGTTTTGGAAATTGTGCTTTAGCTATAGGCATACATATTACATGTGTTTATGTGTTTTTTTGTTTTTTATGCTGCCGCCAAGCAGTCTACATTTGTGTGGTGATGTGCTTTTGTGTGTCATGCAGTCCGCATAGAAAAGCGGCGCCCATAACGTTAGGCCTTGCACCACCATATGTGTATGTGTGTGTGTGTGTGTTAGTGAGAGAGAGAGAGAGAGAGAGAGAGAGAGAGAGAGAGAGAGAGAGAGAGAGAGAGAGAGTCTATTTGTCCCTCAGCAGCAACTAATCTCACATTCTAGTCATTTATCATTGTTTTACTTAAGCGTCTAGGCTATGCACAGTCATAATGTCAATCCTGGCAAACCTTGACCCCCGCTCTTTTCTTCTTAGCCCCCCCGTTCAAAATTTGTTCCTGCGGCTATGGAGAGAGACACTTTGCCACCTGGGGGGGGGGGGGGGGGCATTGGTTTCACCCTCCGCTCTCAAATATATATCATTGTTTGATTTATTTTGTTTATTTCATTTTATTTTCTTATCTATAACTATTATGAATTAATAAATAATCTACTATTATATTTCATTATATCTTGGATGTATTGGCTGCTCATTTTAACTGGGTAAGTGCTGGGTCAATGTGCTCAGTAATATAGAACACCACTGGTGCATTACACCTTTTATTATATGCATCACAGGCTTGATTAGCAATTGCACACACGCCTATAGGATAACAGGTATCCATTACCAGTGTTACAATATTTCTAACTTAAATTCTGGGGAAACACAGAATATATTAGCTTAACTGTGGGTATAGTATTTCCGCAGTGGCGGCACCGTGCTACTTAATGTGTTATATTTCCATTCAAGTTTTTCTTGTTATACTTTTCAGTCAAATGTAATAGTTACCTATAGCCTAATGACATTTAGGGGTAGACAGGAATTAATGCCATCTCACCATCAACCGCTGAGAACCTAGGATTCTGTTTTTGTTTAATATAAGAGTGTGACTCCTGTGTGCATTATAACACCAGGTAAAAAAAGGGTTACACGTGAGTGCACAGCACCAATGGTGGCCATTGTTAACCTGGGCCTCGACCGATCCGGTATGGTCTTGTCAATTCGTATACTGATTTGGCAAAATCTTGCATCAGATGCCCTTCCTGACACAACCACTAACCCTATGGATGGGGGCACAGGTAAAGGGATTGGATGCCATCCCAGTACTCATGGACTTGTGCCCATGCCTGTTGCCTGAGAAAGCAACACAAATAATGCTAATTGTCAACAACCCCGCAATAGTTGCGTAGCTGTAAAAAATTATATATTGGTTTACTTAAATGGACTAACAATTTTTTTGGATACAGTGATAGCTTATGGGGCAATCTGTTAAAATAACCCCTAATAAAGATAAATGTACTCTCACCCACTTGGGTACACTCATTAATCACCATGTAGTAGTAAGAACCTTTGGTAACACTTAAAATTAAGTGTATGTAATAAGTGTTAGTTAATAGGTAATAAGGCCCTTATAAGTCCTTATAAAATGCTTATTAACATTATGTGTTAGTATGTTACTTAATAGGTGATAAGGCCCTTATAAGTAATAACTTTTGTATTTTGTGGACTATCAAAATTATTTTAGTCACTTTTAATCGTGAGGGTCTTTAGATGATATGTGCAACTTTTTACGTAGATTGGTCTAACAACCTAAGACGAGTGTGAAAAAGTAGTTTTTGTATATTTTGCAAGTGCCACTTACTGGCCGAAAACGTGTTTATGGTTTATGTTTATGCTATTATGTTTATGCTATTATTAATACTTATATAGTCTTATTAATACAGTCTTATTAATACATAATAATGCTAATAAGCATTTTATAAGGAATTATAAGGGCCTTATTACCTATCAACAAACACTTATTACACGCACTTAATGTAAAGTGTTACCGAATATTCTGATGCTTTCCTAATTTCTGTATTGTGATGCACAATAACTACCCAACACTTGGTCTATTTGCAAAGCAAAAGGCAAGCGTGACCTCACTAAACAATAAAGGATGGACTGATCCCGCTTGATAGAGTAGCCTGTCCCCTGACTAAACAACCATAATGTAGAAAATTAAGCCATAAAACACCAAGACGTGTCAAGCAATACACAAAAAATGACAGCCCCCCCCCCATTTGAGCTGGCAAGAAAGTTTTTGTCGACACAGCTTCACGTAAACTGCACTCACTGCTGAAAAGCTGTTATAATCTGCCCATCAGACACTTCTATCTCTGATGTTTCTTGACATTTTTGAAGAGTGCTGAAGTTTCTGCCCTTAACTGCTCAGAAATAGAGTGCTTTCCTCTTTCCCTCCACAGGCCATTCCCTGACTCACACTGGTAAAAGCCTGCCTCTCCTTCAATTTTTGCTGGTCCCTTATCCTAGCTGACACTCTTAAGAGCTGTAAACTGAAACAGATCCTCCCCTGTGGCTCATTGAAAACATTAAGCTGTAGCTCAGGAAGAAAGAGAAAAAGAGACGGACCTGAAGTAAGCCTCGATAATGGTTGCTAATGAAATGAGTATTAGAAGTCCCAAGATGGAGACAGAAAAGAGGGCAACACGTGGTAAGGGCATCTAAGGCATATTTAAAGGACATGAAGGAACAGATGATTATAAAAAATGCTAATAAATCTTGGGAACCAGTTAGAATCCCCATATTACCTCCGGCTTGGTCGGGTGTCCCTACAGACACAATTGGCAGTGTCTGTTGGTGGCCGGATAAGGGTATGCGTCCTGGTCGCTGCACTAGCGCCTCCTCTGGTCAGTCAGGGCGCCTGTTTGGGGGGAGGGGAAACTGGGGAGAATAGCAGGATCCCCCCCATGGGTTACGTCCCCCTGTTGAAACTCTTCACTGCCAGGTGAAAAGAAGTGGCTGACGACTCCACATGTATCAGAGGAGGCATGTGGTAGTCTGCAGCCCTTCCCGGATCGGCAGAGGGGGTGGAGTAGCGACCGGGACAGCTCGGAAAAATAGGGTAATTGGCCAAGTACAATTTGGAGAAAAAGGGAGGAGAAAAATCCTGGGAGCCCTATGTCTTCTTTCTTGCATGCAATGGATTGGAACTAATAACAGCAATAGACAAAGACGGCGTGTTTTTGGTTTTTTTTCTTCTCCCGTTTCCCCCTCAATTGTACTTGGCCAATTACCTCACTCTTCTGAGCTGTCCTGGTCACTGCTCCACCCCCATCTGCCGATCTGGGAAGGGCTGCAGATTACCATATGCTTCCTCTGATACATGTGGAGTCACCAGCCACTTCTTTTCACCTGAGAGAAAGGAGTTTCGCCAGGGGAACGTAGTGCGTGGGAGGATCATGCTATTCCCTACCGGTCCTCCTCCCCCCTGAACAGGTGCCCCGACCGATCAGAGGAGGCGTTAGTGGAGCGACCAGGACACATAGCCACATCCGGCTTCCCACCCGCAGACACGGCCAATTGCTGTCTGTAGCACAGAATAGAGCTCGTAGGATGTCTATTCTGTGGTCTGTAGGGACGCCCGACCAAGCCGGAGGTAATACGGGGATTCGAACCACTGATACCCAGAGGTCAAGTTTAAATCATTGTCTTAGTTGTCATAGTGATTGGGTGTCATAGTGCATTATGAGCACAATGTAATTTCAAAAATAACCCCTTCACAGCAAGTGCCAGTCTCAGATCTTCTTATGAAATATCAAATGCATTTTTTTCTTAAGAAACTGACACAACAGCTTTAAAACATGTAAAAAATATGAAAAAAAATCACTTACTGACTATTCTGTGTTAAAATCATTGATGTACTGCAGATACTGATAAAAATGATCTCACAGGTCTTATTCTCTTCTTCTCTCACATAAACCCTCACTATGCTGTCTTTACTCTCCCACTCCTTATGGTGAATCTTGTCATAAACATAATCCCAAGAGATTAATTTTCCCAAAAAATCCCTTATATTTTACAGAACGAGGGGTTAATCCCCTTTTGCACTATGTTTCCCCTCTTATTTTCCGAGTGCATTAACCAATTCCAATTATGTCATATCACAATTCAGGACACCATGAAAGGAAGATCCTCAGCGCTTACCTTGAGTGTAAAGATTTTTTTTTCCTCGCAGAGATGAAAAAGCACAAAATTAATTCTCCATGGTTTCTAACCCCAATATGAGCTTAGTGAATTTGGCCAACATACAGCAATAAATATTGTCCTATTTTACTCAATTTATCATATAGGTTAAAGATGCAGCAGTTTGCAATTCAAAGTCCACATTTGCTCCTTAATTCTAAGCCTATAAAGTCTTTGATCATTTTTTCAGCATGTATCATTTTAGAAAATAGGTAATAATGGTTCAGTCAGGTTTTGTTCCTGCTGTGTAGATGGAATAACCTAAGGGTCAGGTCAGTGTCATGGTTGGCTTCTGCAATGGGTCTGAATAATAATAATAATTATAACAATGAAATTAAACTTATATAGCGCTATTCTAACACTCAAAGTCGCTTTACAATAAACAGGGTGAATCAATACAACAGATAAACATAACACAGGCATACAGGGGTGAATGGGAAGGGGGGCTACGAGAGGGAGAAGCAGCAGCCACACACGGTGCCAGCAGTACTCTCCCACTTGAAATTATATGTACATGAATGTTACTTTTCTGCTTTGATATAAGAAATAGACTACATGCAGTGCTTAATTTTTACATCATGAGGTCCGCAAACACCAAGAGGGTGGTGATCAGTTAGTGGATAAACTAAAGGAAGAGGTCTTGTATCATATAGGCAGGAGAATGTATTTACATTAGCGTGGCAGAAACACATTTTCATGGCACAGGACAATATTACAATATTAACAACAATATTAAATATTTTTTCCTATCTTATTGAGCTTTGAGTATTGTTGATTTACTCTTAAAGACCACATGAAACGGCATTTAGGATGTCACGATTTGACACATTTCCAAAAGAAACAGACCATTGGGGCAGGATTTAATACGGGGCGGGTTGTCGATCCGATTGACATTCTAATGTTTTACCGCATACACCAATGGGACTATCATTTCCTTCAGGGAAAAAAAACAAAAACTTAACATAGCCCCATAGGTGGCCTTCAGCATCTGAGGGCCCATTTCAAGAGCTAATGTGGGGCCCTACCCCACAAAAAAACCACAGCTCACCTCACTCAGGACCAGTGCATGCACTTCTACAGCTCTAGGTGAAAAACAATTATGCCATCCCTTGACTTGCAACGTACTGTACCAGCAACAACACATAAACGCCAATATGCCATACACATAATTCAAATAGTTTAATGCGATGCTAGTGTGTTCAAAGTGTCAACAATATGCATGATGCAATATGGGGGCATTTTACGGATCCACATACAAATAACGCAACAGACAGGTCCGCATAATAACGCCATAACTTAGTTCCAAAATCTTTACATAAGTCATAACAGCACATATAGCTATTTTTAAAATAATCTCTAGGAGAAAAGAAGTAAATAATATAGCTATTTCCATGGAGTCAGGTATTATTTTTCATGTCAGGGGCTGAGTTAAAATGGATACTGTGCTTATATTGTTTGGGTGTTACGAAAATATGTTAAAAGGGTTCCCAGGTTTTATCATTTTTTTCCTCTGAGCTACTGACTGAGAATTGCATCATCTCTAATTTGAGACAGGACATTATGTCTCGAAGCCACTGACTAAGTGTGGGCGGGGCAGCATCCTTCTATTTGAGCAAAATTGCATGTCTGGCCAAGAGCAAAGCAAAGGCCACCATGTGGCGCTCTGCAGATGTCAGATGAGAGTCATCTCCATCAGTAATACCAACAGAGCAATAAGAGGGTCTGGGTCTAGGTTTTGTTTTAATATTTTAGATAGGGTATGAAAGATATCTTTCCAGAATTTTTCCAAGTGAGGGCACAGCGAGTACATACTATGGATCAAGATAGTATCACTGTTTTTGCATTTGTCGCAAGTGGGGGAGATATCAGGGTAGATGCTAGATAATTTAACCTTGGACATGTGGACCCTATGGACCACCCTAAATTGCACTAGGCAGTGTCTTGCACAGAACAGAGATTTGTGTATTGATGTGAGGATGGAATCCCATTGGTCATCAGATATATGTCCCACATCGTGTTCCCAAGCCGTTTTAATCCTGTCCAGAGGTGGACATGTCAGCATGGAGATGTTTCTATATAATGCTGACAATGCATGCCTAGATAGTGGGTTAAAGGAAAGAAATGTGTCAGCCGGGTTAGTATCAGGTTCTGCAGGGAAGCAAGGTAAGATGGAGCACACATAATGTCTGACCTGTAAGTATCGAAAGAAATGTGTTTTGGGTAAGTTGCATTTCTCAGACAGTTGACTGAAAGAGATAAAACAGCCATCTTTGAACAAGTCTTTAAAACATCTGATGCCTTTCCTGTGCCAATCCTGGAAAGTTGAGTCATGTCGAGATGGAATGAAAAGATTATTAGAAGCAATAGGGCTCAGGAGAGAAAAATCTCTTTAGCCAAAGGACTTCCTGAACTGGGCCCACAGTTCAAGGGTATGACACACAACCATGTTGTCTATTGATTTTATTCGGGAGTAGTTTAGCGGTGAGCCAAGGAGTGCTGGAAGTGAAATATCCGGGCATGATCTCAATTCCAGAAATGTCCAATCTGGGCTGTTGGGCTGAAGATAAAAGTGGGTCCAGAAAGCAAGACAACGAATGTTAGCAGCCCAGTAATAGTGACAGAAATCAGGGAGCGCCATGCCCCCATCTCTTTTGAACCTCTGAAGTAAGATCCTGCTTATTTGAGGCTTTTTATTTTGCCATATATATGAATAACCGAATTTAGTGAAACAAAAAATTATTTTGGGATGAACACTGGTACACACTGAATAAGTATGTAAATGTTGGTAGTATATTAATTTTTATAGAGTGTATTTGCCTGGCAAGGGACAATGTAAAAGGGGACCACTGCAATAACGATGTTTTAATCTGATTTAGTAGAGTCATGGCATTTTCTTTAAAAATATTTTTGAATTTCCATGTGATTACTACTCCCAAGTATGTGAATTGTGTCTCTTCAATTTGACATGGTAAGACGTTATAGTGCCCTGTGATGGACTGGTGGTCTGTCCAGGGTGTCTCCCCGCCTGCCGCCCAATTATTGCTGGGACAGGCTCCAGCATCCCCGTGACCCCGATTGGGATAAGCAGCTTGGATAATGGATGGATGGATGGATGGATGAGAAAGAACATATCAGTAATTGCCAATGGGGAAGGGAGAGGTGCCTACATTCAAAAATTCAAAAACACATGATCGCTAACACCAAGAGAGGTCAAGCAACTTAAGAAAACAATATGCAAACTATTCTCACACAATGTGCTAAAAATCACAATTGAAGCAAACAAAAAACAAACTGACTTTCTCTAAATCTCAATGGACCTTAGGAATGGGACATACAAGCTGTACATTAAGCCCAACAACACGCTGCAGTATGTCCATAGAGAAAGCAATCACCCACCCTCCATCTTGAAGAACATCCCAGAAAGCATTAATAGAAGACTCAAAATTATCACCTAATGAGTCCATCTTCAATGAAGCTACACCCCCATACCAAGATGCATTACAAAAGAGAGGCTACAATTTTAAGCTAAAGTACAACCCACCATTAAATACTGACTGCCAGCAAATCAACAAATGTAGCAGAAGACGAAACATCACCTGGTACAAACCACACCCTACAGTGATACCGTGGCCCCAAACATTGGTAAGCATTTTTTTTTTAACTTTTAGATAAGTGCTTTACCCCGGACCATCAACTGAGGAAGGTATTCAATAAAAACATCATCAAAATTAGTTACAACTGCATGCCTAACATTCAACAAATAATATCATCCCACAACACGAGAATCATGAACAAATCAAAGACACCATCATCACAAACGGACGCCCCCAACTGCAACTGCCGTGTGAGTGACTCATGCCCCCTCAAAAGAAAATGCCAGACAAAAGGAATTATCTACCAAGTTACGGTGACGAGAAATGACAATGGCAAAACAGAGACATACTTCGGTCCAACAGAGGGAACATTCAAAAAGAGGTTTAATGCACATGTGTAGCTATAGAAACAACCATTTAAAGAATGTAACATCTTTAAGCTGTTATATTTGGCCATTGGTGGACAGAAACATTAATTATTCAACCACCTGGAAAATCCTCTCAAAAACAGTTGCAGACATAGATATAAGCACCTATTTTGTAATTATAAATGAATCACGCCTATAGACAAATACCAAACCCCTCTCCCCACTGGACCGTTAGCGATCACGTGTTTTTGAATTTTTCAATGTAGGCACCTCTCCCTTCCCCATTGGGTGCTGTGCACGTGATGAGCATGACGAGGCAGTTAATTATATGTTCTTTCCCATGTAACTTTATTGACAGCTGATTGCTTATGGCATGAAACAGGCGTGTACTGTCTCATAAAGAATTTACCTGAATCACTGGAATATATATATATATATATATACACCCAGCCACTGAGGATGCACAAGCCAGTGCATCCTTAGTGCCGGTCCCAAGCCCGGACAAATGGGGAGGGTTGCGTCAGGAAGGGCATCCGGCGTAAAATCTTTGCCAAATCAAATATGCGGATCATAAATAAGACTTACATACCGGATCGGTCGAGGCCCGGGTTACCAACGACCGCCACCGGTACTGTTAACCAGCAGGGTGTCGGTGGAAACTATGCTACTGTTGGGCGAAGGAGAAGGAGAGGGGGAAGGCATGTCCAGAGGCAGCTAGAGAGGAGGAAGGGTAGGAATGTGGAGGTGAGAGTTGGAACTTTGAATGTTGGCACTATGACTGGTAAAGGGAGAGAGCTGGCTGACATGATGGAAAGAAGAAAGGTAGGCATACTGTGTGTGCAAGAGACCAGGTGGAAGGGGAGTAAGGCCTGGAGTAAAGGAGGTGGGTTCAAACTCTTCTACCATAGTGTGAATGGGAGGAGTAATGGGGTAGGGGTAATTCTGAAGGAAGAGTATGTCAAGAGCGTGCTGGAGGTGAAGAGAGTGTCAGACAGAGTGATGAGTATGAAGCTGGAAATTGAAGGTTTATTGCTGAATGTTATCAGCGCATATGCCCCGCAAGTTGGGTGTGAGATGGATGAAAAAGAAGAATTCTGGAGTGAGTTGGACGACATGGTGGAGAGGGTACCCAAGGAGGAGAGAGTGGTGATTGGAGCGGACTTCAATGGACATGTTGGTGAAGGGAACAGAGGTGATGAGGAGGTGATGGGAAGGTATGGAGTCAAGAAGAGAAATGTGGAAGGACAGATGGTGGTCGATGTTGCGAAAAGGATGGAAATGGCTGTGGTGAATACATATTTCAAGAAGAGGGAGGAACACAGGGTGACGTACAAGAGTGGAGGGAAGTGCACACAGGTGGACTATATCTTATGTAGAAGGCGCCATCTAAAAGGGATTGGAGACTGCAAGGTGGTGACAGGGGAGAACGTAGCTAGGCAGCATCGGATGGTTGTCTGTAGGATGACTTTGGAGACCAAGAAGAGGAAGCGAGTGAAGACACAGCCGAAGATCAAATGGTGGAAGTTGAAGAAGGAAGACTGTTGTGTGGAGTTCAGGGAGGAGGTAAGACAGGCACTGGGTGGTAGTGAAGAGTTGCCAGATGGCTGGACAACCACTGCAGAAATAGTGAGGGAGACAGCTAGGAAGGTACTTGGTGTGTCATCAGGACAGAGGAAGGAAGACAAGGAGACTTGGTGGTGGAATGAGGAAGTACAGCAAATTATACAGAGGGAAAGGTTGGCAAAGAAGAAGTGGGATAGTAAGAGAGATGAAGAAAGTAGACAGGAGTACAAGGAGATGCAGCGTAAAGCAAAGAGAGAGGTGGCAAAGGCAAAGGAAAAGGTGTATGGTGAGTTGTATGACAGATTAGACACTAAGGAAGGAAAAAAGGACTTGTACCGATTGGCTAGACAGAGGGACCAAGCTGCAAAGGATGTGCAGCAAGTTAGGGCGATCAAGGATAGAGATGGAAATGTGCTGACAAGCGAGGAGAGTGTGCTAAGAAGGTGGAACGAGTACTTTGAGGGGCTGAT
Source organism: Lampris incognitus (assembly GCF_029633865.1). Lineage (NCBI taxonomy): Eukaryota > Metazoa > Chordata > Actinopteri > Lampriformes > Lampridae > Lampris > Lampris incognitus. The sequence goes on from NC_079216.1 coordinate 46,795,620, forward strand.
GAATGAAGAAAATGAGAGACAGAGAAGGTTGGATGATGTAGGGATAGTGAATCAGGAAGTTCAGCGGATTAGCAAGGAGGAAGTAAGGGCAGCTATGAAGAGGATGAAGAGTGGAAAGGCAGTTGGTCCTGATGACATACCTGTGGAGGCATGGAGATGTTTAGGAGAGATGGCAGTGGAGTTTTTAACTAGATTGTTTAACACAATCCTGGAAAGTGAGAGGATGCCTGAGGAGTGGAGAAGAAGCATACTGGTACCGATTTTCAAGAACAAGGGCGATGTGCAGAACTGTAACAACTACAGAGGTATAAAGTTGATCAGCCACAGCATGAAGATTTGGGAAAGAGTAATAGAAGCTAGGTTAAGAGGAGAGGTGATGATCAGCGAGCAGCAGTATGGGTTCATGCCACGAAAGAGCACCACAGATGCGATGTTTGCTTTGAGAATGTTGATTGAGAAGTATAGAGAAGGCCAGAAAGAGTTGCATTGTGTCTTTGTAGATTTAGAGAAAGCTTATGACAGAGTGCCGAGAGAGGAGGTGTGGTATTGTATGAGGAAGTCAGGAGTTGCAGAGAAGTATGTAGGAGTGGTGCAGGGTACGTATGAGGGAAGTGTGACAATGGTGAGGTGTGCGGTTGGAATGACAGATGGGTTCAAGGTGGGATTACATCAAGGATCGGCTCTGAGCCCTTTCTTGTTTGCAATGGTGATGGACAGGTTGACGGACAAGATCAGGCAGGAGTCTCCATGGACGATGATGTTCGCGGATGACATTGTGATCTGTAGTGAGAGTAGGGTGCAGGTTGAGGAGAGCCTGGAGAGGTGGAGGTATGCACTGGAGAGAAGAGGAATGAAAGTCAGTAGGAGCAAGACGGAATACCTATGCGTGAATTAGAGAGAGGACAGTGGAATGGTGAGGAAGCAAGGAGTGGAGGTGACAAAGGCATTTGAGTTTAAATACTTGGGGTCAACTGTCCAAAGTAACGGGGAGTGCAGTAGAGAGGTGAAAAAGAGAGTGCAGGCAGGTTGGAGTGGGTGGAGAAGCGTGTCAGGAGTGATTTGCGACAGAAGGGTATCAGCAAGAGTTAAAGGGAAAGTTTACAAGATGGTTGTGAGACCAGCTATGTTATATGGTTTGGAGACAGTGGCACTGACGAAAAGACAGGAGGCGGAGCTGGAGGTGGCAGAGTTGAAGATGCTAAGATTTTCACTTGGAGTAACGAAGAAGGACAGGATTAGGAGCGATTATATTAGAGGGACCGCTCAGGTTGGACGGTTTGGAGACAAAGCAAGAGAGGCAAGATTGAGATGGCTTGGACATGTGTGGAGGAGAGATGCTGAGTATATTGGGAGAAGGATGTTAAATATGGAGCTGCCAGGGAAGAGGAGAAGAGGAAGGCCAAAGAGGAGGTTTATAGATGTGGTGAGGGAAGACATGCAGGTGGCTGGTGTGACAGAGGAAGACGCAGAAGACAGGAAGAAATGGAAACGGATGATCCGCTGTGGCGACCCCTAACGGGAGCAGCCGAAAGTAGTAGTAGTAGTAGTAGATATATATATATATTTGTGTGTGTGTGTGTGTAGTATACAAAATAGCACAACTGATTAAAGGTATCCAGTGCAGTTTTCTTTGTAAACAACAAATTTTTGTTAACATTCACAGTTTCTCATCAAAACACAATGTGAAGTATGTCTTTGAGGCCTAACATGATGAATGCGTTTCTTGCCACATATAACATTTGCAAAGCCTTGATTTGGTAATGTTTGGAAACCTGCATTTTTTTGTTTTTATTTTTTACATCAGCTTACAGTCTTCCTCTGATTTTATTGATGGATACTGCACATTACTAGCACCAACAGTAAAATGGCATGAAGCCTTGTGAAAAAAAACACATAAAGCAAGATTCAGCTGTTCTTGTCCCTTCATTTGATGACATGAAGTAAACCCACTTCTTCTCGTTTAACTACCCATAAAAAAAAAAAAACCCCTTTCCCACTGCAGCTTTCTCCACCAAGGAAGAGACTCACCCATATTTACATATCTTTCGTTGTCCCTTCATTTTCTCCATTTTATAGTCAAGCTTACATTTGTTTGCTTTTTTTGCAGCTACTTTGTTTCCTCAGGGTGACATATTATTGTCTTCTTCTTTGTCTTCTTTGGGGTTTTTTATGTCCTCAGAATTGTGCAGTACATCCCTCCTGGCGTGCACGTCAGTCCTTATGCGTGTGTTGGAAAAATACAAAATACAAACTATACGGGGACTCACTTTTCTTTTCTTTTTTTTTTACTGTGTTATATAGCACCACTAGAATGTTAAAAAAAATCCATTAGATACCTTTAAAGACTATGTTTTGCCATTTTCCCCGAAGCTAAAGTTAGATAGAAAAAAAACGCACATTAATGTCTCTAACCTCCCCAAGCAAACTAAGTTTTGTGTTGGCACTTTTCTACTGCAAAACCTGTTTTTAAAATTTTAGAAGATATTTGATATGGGTTTAAACCTTAGGCAACAAACATATACCAGACATGTAGAAAGAATAGGAAAATTAAACATTTCAAAGAGTAACTAAACCTTAGGCCATTTTAATGGGTCTGCTGACATCTAAAGATTGAAAACCATCTAAAGGTTAAACACATGACATAATAGTCTTGATACTCTTGATGTAAGCACAGCAGGATCATCACAGCTGTACCTAAGAAGATTACTGATGGATCTGTTCAATTTACGTATGCCAAAGAAAAGTAGTACTATTGACAATTGTTGGTAATGGCTCTGACTTGTCTGCGTGTCTGTCAGTGCTGATAGATGTGTGGTACACCTAAAACGATCAATTTTATTAGCTGCATCTCTATTCATCCTGCTATTCTTACATCAGAGTTTACGAAGACCATGGCATGTTTTTAAAGGCCAGGAATAGCAGCTTAGAATATGACAAACCTTACTAAACACTGATGCAGTGGGATTTCCTCAGAGCAATTCATTGACATTTGCTAAATTTCAGTAAGAATTCATTAAAATACACAAAATATATGTACCCGGTTTTCACACAAATGCAAAAATAATAATAATAATAATAATAATTGATCAGTAGGAATGTCTAAAGTGATAAAACCCTCCCATTCAAATGTTGGTTAACAGGCAAAAAGAAAAAGCATCCACATGAGTTCTTGCACTGGTATGTTAACATCCATTGGCTTAAAAACATAAACCAGTCTTGCAGAGTGGGCAGTAACTTTGTTTACTTCATCATTTCCATTGGAACGAGACAGCAAAACAAATGGAGTCAAAGCAAGTGAAATGTTGCTTGCCCTATTCACTGTCATATGGATTTGATTAGGACAGATTGATTAAAAGTAGTGAAAGACATTAAAAAATTGCTAACTCGCATAGCATCATGTTAGTGTAGCACCGCTAAACCACAAGACTGTTCATAGGGCAGGGACTTGGGTTCGTCAATAATAAACCATAAACTAAAATAACTAAATTTAATCAAATACGTATATTTTGTGTAACCTGTGGAGGCATGGAGATGTTTAGGAGAGATGGCAGTGGAGTTTTTACTAGATTGTACAACACAATATTGGAAAGCAAGAGGATGCCTGGGGAGTGGAGAAGAAGCATACTGGTACCAATTTTCATGAATAAGGGTGATGTGCAGAGCTGTAGCAACTACAGAGGTATAAAGTTGATCAGCCACAGTATGAAGATATGGGAAAGAGTAATAGAAGCTAGGTTAAAAGGAGAGGTGATGATTAGCAAGCAGCAGTGTGGTTTGCTTTGAGAATATTGATTGAGAAGTATAGAGAAGGCCAGAAGGAGTTACATTGTGTCTTTGTTGATTTAGAGAAAGCATATGACAGGGTGCCGAAAGAGGAGGTGTGGTATTTTATGAGGAAGTCGGGAGTTGCAGAGAAGTATGTAGGAGCGGTGCAGGATATGTATGAGAGAAGTGTGAAAATGGTGAGGTGTGCGGTTGGACTGACAGATGGGTTCAAGGTGGAGGTGGGATTACATCAAGGATTGGCTCTGTGCCCTTTCTTGTTTGCAATGGTGATGGACAAGTTGATGGACGAGATCAGGCAGGAGTCTCCATGGGCTATGGTGTTCATGGATGACATTGTGATCTGTAGCGAGAGTAGGTAGCAGGTTGGGGAGAGCCTGGAAAGGTGGAGGTGTGCACTGGAGAGAAGAGGAATGAAAGTCAGTAGGAGCAAGGCGGAATACCCATGCGTGAATGAAAAGGAGGACAGTGGAATGGTGAGGATGCAAGGAGCAGAGGTGACGAAGTTTAAATACTTGGGGTTAACTGTTCAAAGTAATGAGGGGTGCGGAAGAAAGGTGAAGAATAGACTGCAGACAGGGTAGAGCGGGTGAAAAAGAGTGTCAGGAGTGATTTGCGAGAGAAGGGTACCAGCAAGAGTGAAAGGGAAGATTTATAAGATGGCAGTGAAACCAGCTACTAAGTTGTATGGCGTTGAAAATCGTAAGATTTTCATTGTGAGTAACAGAGAAGAACATGATTAGGAATGAGTATATTACAAGTTTGGAGACAAAGCAAGAGAGGCAAGACTTGAGATGGCTTGGATGTGTGTGGAGGAGAGATGCAGGGTATATTGGGAGAAGGATACTGAATATGGAGCTGCCAGGGAAGAGGAAAAAAGAAAGGGCAAAGAGGAGGTTTATGGATGTAGTGAGGGAGGACATGTAGGTGGCTGGTGTGACAGAGGAAGATGCAGAGGACAGGAAGAGATGGAAATGGATGATCCACTGTGGCGACCCCTAACGAGAGCAGCCAAAAGTAGTAGTAGACTTCAATTTTGTGTAACATTTTGGGTTTCTCTTTCCTAACTTGTTTACCAATAATTAATACAGCAACTCTGACATATAAGAGATATCCTATTAATATATCTTAAATATATTCTATACCATATATGGTAACAGGATAAAATATCAAAGAACTTAATAATGGACTACACCAAAGTCTTTATAAAAATAAAAAAAAACTATATACTCAAATGCACTTTGTTCAGTAACAGCATCCAAAACAAATATATTACATATCACAGTGCAATACCAATTCACAGATAAACAATTTACATTCACAAGCAATCAGATAATAAACTCATTGAAAAACACTGCCCCCCTGCCACTGCCCCCCGGTTCTCTCACTCTCACAAACACACACACACACACACACACACACACACACACACACACACACACACACACACACACACACAAACTCGGACTGGCAATCTGGCAACTCTGGCAAATGCCAGATGGGCCGGCCCATTAGTGGGCCGAAGGCCAGCAATGTAGGAAAAAATTGGGGGGGGACTGACCTGCTGGCCGCCATGGCCCACTTGATGTTGGAATAGCCCATCTGATTGGGGTTACACAGTCTCAGTTGTCAATAGGCTACCTATACTGTAGGGTAGGTTCAGGAAGTGCTACACTCCTCCTCCCTCCAACCCTTCAAGTGGATGTGTCCATAATGTCAGAGGTCAAGTGGGAAATAATCAAATCAAGAGAGAATGAATGGAAACCAAAAGTTATAAGTCTGAATCAAAAATAAAGCTAGCCTGAAATGGATAAAGGTCTCAAAAAGTGAAAGGTGGAGTGGAAAAGGTCAGAGAGAAAAAGAAGAAAAAAAACTCGAGATTGATGCTGTAAAATGTTTTAAGTTAACACTACTACTACTACTACTACTACTACTACTACTACTACTACTACTACTACTTTCGGCTGCTCCCGTTATCATCCGTTTCCACCTCTTCCTGTCCTCTGCATCTTGAGCGGATTAATGAGACATCTCTTCAATGCCCAAGGTAGGACATGCTATTCTATTCTATTCTATTATTCACTGTTTAAGGCCGCTATGCTGTTTTTTAAATGATATCAAGGTGAGAGTGTTATTATGATTCAGTTGGTTAGTCATTCTGGGTCTGCTCCAATAGGGTGCAGGCATGCTGCTTGTCACAGCCTGACAATTGCAGTGAATGAACGGTCCTGTTTAAATAGTGTCGGTAGCATGAAATCCTGTCTGTTAAGCTTGCTGCGTGAATTGTATCAGATCACCTGTGAACACAGTGTCAGATGATTAACTATTGATTAATGATTGATTGGCTGTTAATTAATGTCCTATTTCAGACACATTTCCAGATCATCATTAGGCTAGGCCTATATTAAGGAAAGCTTTTGTCCAGTGTGTTTAGTTATTTAGTTCCATGATGACAGCATTACATTTTGTCATAGACTACATCCATGACATATCATTATGCCATATTTGTTTTAAGTTACAAATTGTAGCATAAGTGCGCCGAGAGTTGGGATTCCCATTTTTCAGATGAATAAAATTCTACGTGCACCTCTTTGGGTGGCGGCTTTTCTTGGCTATTTATCTATTTACATTATTTTATGAAACCCTGTACATACACCTTGTGATAGGGTGCCAACTTGATATCTATAGCTTAGCCTCTATATTATTAACAGCCTGATATTGTTATATGCAACTCATAAGTGTGTACGTAGGGGGAAAAGGAGGCCGCTCCAGGCGAAAATTGCCAGAGCCACATTTTGTTCCCAGTCCGACCCTGCGCGCGCGCGCGCACACATAAACACACGCGCGCGCAGAGTGCCTAGCTAGCAATAAACCCTATAGTTACGTTGCAGGTCTGGTGATGCTTGCCTGCAGCGTAGCCGTTAAAACAAGAGAATGGCCTCGTCAGTCTTTGAGCCAAAAAGAAATAGTTAAAAATTGACCTGTATGCATGGGGGTAGAGGTAGTAACGGAGGTAGCAGATCCCAAGGAGCCAGAGGAACGGTGTGCATATCCGGTAGCACACCGCGCTATATGGCACATCTCGACTGGGTTAGCCCTTTGGTCCGTTAGCAAACTGGGAAGGCTTGCTATGCTGGTGTAAACTACTAATAAGACACGTTAGTCCCTAGCTAACAGGTCTGACCCTTTAGCCGAGCGGTTAGTGATGTCGCCTTGTGGTGCAGTACACCCCGTATCGAATCCCGTACCGGGCAAAAAAATAACCGGTTACATTGGTGGCAGCGGTGGGATCCGGAAGTGTGCAGATCCTCAGAAGTCTCTTCGGAGCGCGGGAATAACAAAGCGCGAGGGCGTGCTTCCGGGGAGGTTGACGACTGTAAACTACTAATAAGACACGTTAGTCCCTAGCTAACAGAACCCAGCCACTGAGGATGCACAAGCCAGTGCATCCTTAGTGCCGGTCCCAAGCCCGGACAAATGGGGAGGGTTGCGTCAGGAAGGGCATCCGGCGTAAAATCTTTGCCAGATCAAATATGCGGATCATAAATAACACTTACATACCGGATCGGTCGAGGCCCGGGTTACCAACGACCGCCACTGGTACTGTTAACCAGCAGGGTGTCGGTGGAAACTATGCTACTGTTGGGCGAAGGAGAAGGAGAGGGGGAAAGCATGTCCAGAGGCAGCTAGAGAGGAGGAAGGGTAGGCATGTGGAGGTGAGAGTTGGAACTTTGAATGTTGGCACTATGACTGGTAAAGGGAGAGAGCTGGCTGACATGATGGAAAGAAGAAAGGTAGGCATACTGTGTGTGCAAGAGACCAGGTGGAAGGGGAGTAAGGCCAGGAGTATCGGAGGTGGGTTCAAACTCTTCTACCATGGTGTGAATGGGAGGAGTAATGGGGTAGGGGTAATTCTGAAGGAAGAGTATGTCAAGAGCGTGCTGGAGGTGAAGAGAGTGTCAGACAGGGTGATAAGTATGAAGCTGGAAATTGAAGGTTTATTGCTGAATGTTATCAGCGCATATGCCCCGCAAGTTGGGTGTGAGATGGATGAAAAAGAAGAATTCTGGAGTGAGTTGGATGACATGGTGGAGAGGGTACCCAAGGAGGAGAGAGTGGTGATTGGAGCGGACTTCAATGGACATGTTGGTGAAGGGAACAGAGGTGATGAGGAGGTGATGGGAAGGTATGGAGTCAAGAAGAGAAATGTGGAAGGACAGATGGTGGTCGATTTTGCGAAAAGGATGGAAATGGCTGTGGTGAATACATATTTCAAGAAGAGGGAGGAACACAGGGTGACATACAAGAGTGGAGGAAAGTGCACACAGGTGGACTATATCTTATGTAGGAGGCGCCATCTAAAAGGGATTGGAGACTGCAAGGTGGTGACAGGGGAGAACATAGCTAGGCAGCATCGGATGGTGGTCTGTTGGATGACTTTGGAGACCAAGAAGAGGAAGTGAGTGAAGACACAGCCGAAGATCAAATGGTGGAAATTGAAGAAGGAAGACTGTTGTGTGGAGTTCAGGGAGGAGGTAAGACAGGCACTGGGTGGTAGTGAAGAGTTGCCAGATGGCTGGACAACCACTGCAGAAATAGTGAGGGAGACAGCTAGGAAGGTACTTGGTGTGTCATCAGGACAGAGGAAGGAAGACAAGGAGACTTGGTGGTGGAATGAGGAAGTACAGCAAATTATACAGAGGAAAAGGTTGGCAAAGAAGAAGTGGGATAGTAAGAGAGATGAAGAAAGTAGACAGGAGTACAAGAAGATGCAGCGTAAAGCAAAGAGAGAGGTGGCAAAGGAAAAGGCGTATGGTGAGTTGTATGACAGATCAGACACTAAGGAAGGAGAAAAGGACTTGTACTGATTGGCTAGACAGAGGGACCAAGCTGCAAAGGATGTGCAGCAAGTTAGGGCGATCAAGGATAGAGATGGAAATGTGCTGACAAGCAAGGAGAGTGTGCTAAGAAGGTGGAAGGAATACTTTGAGGGGCTGATGAATGAGGAAAATGAGAGAGAGAGAAGGTTGGATGATGTAGGGATAGTGAATCAGGAAGTTCAGCGGATTAGCAAAGAGGAAGTGAGGGCAGCTATGAAGAGGATGAAGAGTGGAAAGGCAGTTGGTCCTGATGACATACCTGTGGAGGCATGGAGATGTTTAGGAGAGATGGCAGTGGAGTTTTTAACTACATTGTTTAACACAATCCTGGAAAGTGAGAGGATGCCTGAGGAGTGGAGAAGAAGCATACTGGTACCGATTTTCAAGAACAAGGGCGATGTGCAGAACTGTAACAACTACAGAGGTATAAAGTTGATCAGCCACAGCATGAAGATTTGGGAAAGAGTAATAGAAGCTAGGTTAAGAGAGGTGATGATCAGCGAGCAGCAGTATGGGTTCATGCCACGAAAGAGCACCACAGATGCGATGTTTGCTTTGAGAATGTTGATTGAGAAGTATAGAGAAGGCCAGAAAGAGTTGCATTGTGTCTTTGTAGATTTAGAGAAAGCTTATGACAGAGTGCCGAGAGAGGAGGTGTGGTATTGTATGACGAAGTCAGGAGTTGCAGAGAAGTATGTAGGAGTGGTGCAGGATATGTATGAGGGAAGTGTGACAATGGTGAGGTGTGCGGTTGGAATGGCAGATGGGTTCATGGTTGAGGTGGGATTACATCAAGGATCGGCTCTGAGCCCTTTCTTGTTTGCAATGGTGATGGACAGGTTGACGGACAAGATCAGGCAGGAGTCTTCATTGATGATGATGTTCGCGGATGACATTGTGATCTGTAGCGAGAGTAGGGTGCAGGTTGAGGAGAGCCTGGAGAGGTGGAGGTATGCACTGGAGAGAAGAGGAATGAAAGTCAGTAGGAGCAAGACGGAATACCTATGCATGAATGAGAGAGAGGACAGTGGAATGGTCAGGATGCAAGGAGTGGAGGTGACAAAGGCATTTGAGTTTAAATACTTGGGGTCAACTGTCCAATGTAACGTTGTGTGCAGTAGAGAGGTGAAAAAGAGAGTGCAGGCAGGTTGGAGTGGGTGGAGAAGTGTGTCAGAAGTGATTTGCGACAGAAGGGTACCAGCAATAGTTAAAGGGAAAGTTTACAAGATGGTTGTGAGACCAGCTATGTTATATGGTTTGGAGACAGTGGCACTGACAAAAAGACAGGAGGCGGAGCTGGAGGTGGCAGAGTTGAAGATGCTAAGATTTTCACTGGGAGTAACGAAGAAGGACAGGATTAAGAGCGATTATATTAGAGGGACCGCTCAGGTTGGACGGTTTGGAGACAAAGCAAGAGAGGCAAGATTGAGATGGCTTGGACATGTGTGGAGGAGAGATGCTGAGTATATTGGGAGAAGGATGCTGAATATGGAGCTGCCAGGGAAGAGGAGAAGAGGAAGGCCAAAGAGGAGGTTTATGGATGTGGTGAGGGAAGACATGCAGGTGGCTGGTGTGACAGAGGAAGATGCAGAAGACAGAAAGAAATGGAAATGGATGATCCGCTGTGGCGACCCCTAACGGGAGCAGCCAAAAGTAGTAGTAGTAGTCCCTAGCTAACGGGTCTGACCCTTTAGTCGAGCGGTTAGTGATGTCGCCTTGTGGTGCAGTACACCCCTTATCGAATCCTGCACCGGGCAAGAAAATAACCGGTTACACTGGCTATAGTGCGAGTAGTAACGTAACAATGGCGCGGTTACGGAGCTAGCATCCCGCTCGTAAGAGCAAACGCTGAAAACATTCGTTTTGACATTTTCCCCTTGAATGCTTTATGAAACGTAACTGGTACTTGCCTAATATTATCATGTTTGAAACGTGACAACATACACAGCCATTCAGAAATGTGTTTAAATGAGCTTTATCACTTATCTTTGCAAATACTCCTGACCGCATGAACCTTGACCTTCTCTTCTGACGTACGCCCTTTTTCTTTCCCCTCGTGACACTTTCCTTCACCTCTGACACGGATACAGTTGGGACTATTACCGAATAAAGTGTTAATTAATCTTTTTTTTACGCCAATCATATTTAAGATGACAAACTATTCAGAACAAACAATATGCAAATCAAAATGTTAATAATAACATTAACATTAAACAATAAACTACTACTACTACTACTACTACTACTTTCGGCTGCTCCCGTTAGGGGTCGCCACAGCGGATCATCCGTTTCCATTTCTTCCTAATAAAACAATAAACACAAACTCCAAATTATCATTGGGCAACATCAGGATAGGCGGTGATAGATTCTAACAATAACTAGCAACTAGCAGCTAGGTTTTTATTGGGCAAGAATTCAGAAGCCATTTTGCTTACATACAAGGCCAGAATGAAAAATTTGCATTTCTAATATATTCGTGACCTGTGTTTAATTCTTACCCAAAATTGCCACTGAACAGTACCAATTGCAGTAAAAAAAAAAAAAGAAAGAAAGAAAGAAAGAAAAAGCCTCTTGTTTGCCCCAACCTTTAACTCTTGGTTGGTTTTTAACCTGTAGATGTCAGAAAATTCAATAAAATTATCTTGTGTGTGTGGTTTTTTTAAAGATTTTTAAGAACATGAAATCAGTACATGCAGTAGCACCTAAACTGAAATATGTATTTTTGCAATTAGATTAATAGTTTCAAATATTGCTCAGGATATTGACATTTTCACAGGAAATTTCACTGGACTATTGTAAGCATGTAAAGAGGTGTGATTAATAAAGATTTGCACTCATACATTGAGCTGATTTTATCCTATGGATTTTCTTGACAGTCTTGAGCTAATTGTTACCCAAAAGTATGAAATGTTCATCCATACATTAGAGCCAAGTGACGACAGTGTGTTCAAGTCCAAGGTCTCAGGGTTTCAAGGATTTTGGAGATAAGAGTTAAGTCAGGCTCTGCTAAGATGCTAAGACTTGCAAAAATTAAATTCCAATTTTTAAACCTTACATTTGTTAAAATGAAGATATCTTTGTTTGCAATGAGTAAATAAAGCTATTTCCTCTTCCAATCACTTCCACTTTGAAATTCAGTCTTGGCTAAATAAATCATAGATTTTTCTTCTTTTTTTTTAAATACTGGCTCCAAAGAGTGTTTATTGAAAAGGGATATGTGATTCTACAAACAGTTCACTGTTACATAAGTTTTTCTCAAAGCTTCTTTTTTTTAGATGCTTTTAAAATTCTGAAATATTAAAAGCTTTTTTCGGCCAGGATACATTTTGTACTTGAATGCCGACTTACACGGGTAAGCACATCTGAAATGTTTTGGTCCACTTGGTGAGTTAGAGCCCACAGTCGATTAATATCCAGTCTAATATTTGATACGTAGCATCTGACTATATTTGCTCCCATTTATTTTGATCACAATGTAAGAGCCTGTAGCTTGTGGTAATGTTGGTTAAGACAATGATATACAATACAAGGGCATAATTAAGTTGTCATGTCGTGCAGCTCTGCTTAGAAATTTGTAGCACATGCAAAATAATTTTAGTGAAAAGTTTGTTCTGAGTATATATACACACACACACACACACACACACACACACACACACACACACACACACACACAAATAGAATAAAACATATATTCTTTTTCTCTGAAGGATTCATTAAAAGGGGCAGCGTGGTGGCACAGTGGTTACCGTGGTCACCTCACAGCAAGAAGGTCCTGGGTTCGAGCCCCAGGCCAGTCCAACCTTGGGGGTCGTCCCGGGCCGTCCTCTGTGTGGAGTTTGTATGTTCTCCCATGTCTGTGTGGGTTTCTTCCGGGTGCTCTGGTTTCCTCCCACAGTCCAAAGGCATGTAGGTCAGGTGAATCGGCCATACTAAAATTGTCCCTTGGTGTGTGTGTGTGTGTGTGTGTGTGTGTGTGTGTGTGTGTGTGTGTGTGTGTGTGCCCTGTGATGGACTGGCGGTCTGTCCAGGGTGTCTCCCCACCTGCCGCCCAATGACTGCTGGGATAGGCTCCAAGCATCCCCGAGACCCCGAGAGCAGCATAAGCGGTTTGGATGATGAATGGATGGATGGATTCATTAAAAGATGTAACATTTAAATGGAAACCCTTCTCTAAAATGGATCTGCATTAGGAAGTCACTTGTCTGAGTGTGGGCTAACTCAGTGCTATAGGACAATTCTTCTAAGGTTAGAAATAATAGAACGAAGGCTCCACATATAAATTACCAATTTCTAACGCAGCTTTGTTAACAATAAATATAGTTTGGACATTGGGGACAGTGAACTTAAGCAGTCGAATATTTAAAGCCTTATTTAGCGTATCTCTATGAGCTCTGAATGTACCCATCCTCCCAGAATATGACCTTGGTCACTTACATCGTTAAATATATTTAGAATGGCCCACGATGCTTGGCGAGATGAAGAAGCTTGAGATTGTTCAACCTCAGAGTTTACTTTGATATTTAGATGATATTGTCAAAGGATTATTGTAGTGCTACTTGTTCTCTCACAAGGTTATATGTAGCACGTCTTCTTGTTTTTTTTTTCAGATCATTTTCAAAAGTGATACAAATTGAAATGTAATGTCAATGACTTTTTTTCTCCCTGTATTTCATACCCAATTTTGCATATCCAATTCCCATTGACCTTGCTCCCACCGAATAGTATTGAGTTAGTCCAAGTTCTTAGGAGTGACTTTCTAAATGCAAATCTGTTTTAGAGTAGGCTTTCATTATGCGTTTGGATGTGTGTGTGTGTGAGAGAGAGAGAGAGAGAGAGAGAGAGAGAGAGAGAGAGAGAGAGAGAGAGAGAGAGAGAGAGAGAGAGATTGTGTGTGTGCGAGAGAGAGCGAAATAGATTGTGTGTGTGTGTATGTGTGTGAGAGAGAGAGAGAGAGAGAGAGAGATTGATTGTGCGTGTGCATGCGTGTGTGTGTGTGTGTGTGTGTGTGTGAGAGAGCGAGCGAGAGAGATTGTGTGTGTGTGTGTCCGCAACTAATCTCGTCAACTACTGGACCTATCAGCCTAAAAAAATTTGGTGCAGAGTTATGACAGTATGATGATAAACCTCACGTCGTTGCAAAAAACGTTTGTTCTCGCTATCGCCGCTCCCTCTCTTCATTCACTCTCTATCTCACTATGCCGCTCTCTGTTGCTCGGTGGTGTTTTAAGCCCCCAACGTACTCTTCCAGGCAGCACTGCATGGAAGGCACTCCCCGCCCCCAACAGTTTCATCCAATCACCGCACTGGTTAGGGTTAGGGTTTGCGCCAGTGCTGTGATTGGCCGAAACTGTAGGGGGCGGGGAGTGCCTTCCATGCAGCGCTGCCTTGAAGAGTACGTTGTGGGCTTAAAACACCATCGAGCCTCTCTGTTGCCGCCAGATCTGTCAGCCGTGTGCATGTGTGCGAATGCTCGCCTCACATCTACGGTTGACTTGGATTGGGCATTGACATGATCAAAACGTATTAAAATAATTTTAATAATACAAAAATTGCTAGAGTTATAAAGGAACAACTTCCTCTAGGTTGCAGTCAAAACAGGAAGTGTTGCATATTCTTCTCGCTGCCCGATCTGAGTCAATCGTAGATGTGAGTCGTACATGCACGACCATAAACAGTTTACCCAGCTTTATTATATTATGAAAATAAAGACAGGGTTAGGGTTAGACCAAAATTGCCGCGCAGCAAACCTTTTCTTTTTGGAAAGAGCAACTTTATTTTAGACTTGGTTTCATTCGTGCAAGGGTCTGCCTAGGAGGCTGTGCCTCCACATACTGACAGGCAAAAGTTTTTATTCAGTAGATTTCTTTTTTTTAGCTTGAGCCCTGCATATTAAAAACTTCCTTTCCCATATGCGCAGAAGTCTTATAATGACAGTTAAAGCAATTGCTTTTCTGTCTGTGTGCGTGTATCTGTCCGCAGCTAATCTTGTCAGCCTAATATATATATACACGCCCCCCCCCACACTTTTTCTCCCCAGTTGTATCTGCCCACTCTTCCGAGCCGTCCCGGTTGCTGCTCCACACCCTCTGCCGATCCGGGGAGGGCTGCAGACTACCAAATGTGGAGTTAGTTGCCGGCCGCTTCTTTTCACTTTTTTTAATAAACTTTATTTACACAATTGAACCTACACAATGTTCACAATTTCAACAAGGCAATGCATGCTCAAGGTATTGATAAATCACTATATATATATAAACTTAGCACAAAAAGTAAGGAAATGTGTGTTTCGTAGATTATTTCTTTGTTGTAACAATGCTCCTGGCAATAAGTCTTATATCAGGCACCTGACTGTCAGCACATGAGAAGCTCAAAAAAAGAGTCAATAGCAACAGCAAAATAAACTGTTTGACACTGGCAGAGAAGATTTGGCAATTTTTTCATCGGCGCAACCCACATACTCAGCTCTGCTGCTCATCTCACAAATGCATGTTCCTTACAAATGTGGCACCATTTAAAAGAGAAATGCAGGCTT
The DNA here is from genome assembly GCF_029633865.1 of Lampris incognitus. Lineage (NCBI taxonomy): Eukaryota > Metazoa > Chordata > Actinopteri > Lampriformes > Lampridae > Lampris > Lampris incognitus. The sequence goes on from NC_079216.1 coordinate 46,810,818, forward strand.
TCCAACGGTATAAGATTTATTGCCAAGAAGCATTGTTACAACAAAGAAATAATCTACCGAACACAAATTTCCTTACTTTTTGTGCTTAGTGTATATATATATATATATATATATATATATATATATATATATATATATATATATAAACAATACACAATAGGACAAAGACATAAAACAAATGCAGACATAAACAAAACCAAACCAAAATAAATCACAAATCTCATTAAATCAATTCATTACACAAGGCTCTAGTTTTCACAGCTTTAGAGTTTGTAAAGCATCAGTGTGTCCAGGTAGAATTTTAAGCAAGACATGAAAACAGTAAGGTTGGATTTCTGTTTCGCAAGTTTGCTGGCATGCACGTGGAATTTTGCTAATAGAGACACAAGATTAATGACATATTTTCTTGACAGGCATTTCATCATCAAAGAGACCAAATAAAATTAATTCAATTTTGAGTTTGAGTTGAATATCTAATTTTCTGTTTAACAACAGATTAAGGTCATACCAAAAAGTTTGACTAAAAGGTACAGTCCAAAAAAAGATGGGTTATTGTTTCATCTGTATGGTGACAGAATGAACAACGACGCTAATTATTCAGTCTATATTTTACAATAACAGAATTAACTGGATAACACATGCGCAATATTTTCAAAGACACCTTTGGCACCTTATTTGAAACAAAATAGTTCTTGGGCAATAGCCATGTTTTTTCCCCAGTCTATAGCAATAAATGAATTATTCCAAACAAAAACATAAGCAGGTTTAGTAATTGTGCCCCTCTGGACTATTTCCCTTATACATTTATTGTTAGTTTTTCTACTCAAAAGGGATCTGAACTGCTTATGTATAATACTGGTAGAGTAGTTGGAATGATAGAATCTCTGGTTGAAGATGACAACAGAGATGTAATACCTGACGGAATAGCATCGAAGACGATAGCAAATTATCTAGGAAGTACAGGGATGGTACATTCTGATAAGTATTCATTATAAGTAAACATATGACCTTCCTTGTTAAACAACTGACAGACAAGTAGTATGCCATTATCAACCAATTTCTTAAAAAAAAAACAATGATTTGTGCTTGAAACATATATCATGGTTGTTCCCATGTAGTATTTGTGAGGGGGAAAATTATGTTTGTATACCAAGAGCATAATAGTAACTGTTTATGAAAATTGGAGAGATTTGCACGTAGCTTTTCTATATTGTAATTACATCTTAATATACAATTAAATCTTGCTACGTGTCAAATACATTTGTTGATAGAAAGTTCTATAACGAATTTGGATTTGTCAAGTATCTTTTGATCCCCCAAAGGAGTTGAATCAAGTGCAACTGGACTTGGTATATATCCGTGAAGACGTTTCGCCTCTCATCCAAGAGGCTTCATCAGTTCGTGCCTTTCTGACTAGACCAAGCTAGTCTGACTGGCTGGTGATGAGACTCAGAATGTATCCTCTTTGGAGTAGTTGTCAGAGCTATCGATGTCCATGGCTCTTTGTGTTCCGATGTTTACCAACGCCCGTCGCTAACAGAGCCATAGATATGAGTGGCTCTTTTGTGTACCGATGTCCAGCCAGGCCCGTCGCCATCGGAGCTATTTATTTGCATTTGTTTAGTAGCGACGGTCGTTGGGGGTGTTAGTTTCGACTTCATTGTTCAGTGGTCATGAGAGCCGTTGGAGCCGTTAGTGACCGACTGTTCTTGGAGGCTAGGCTTTTGAGTCTCCTGCGTAGAGATGAAAGGACGGCATTGTAAGTGGGAGATAGGTGGTGTCGCAGACCTCCTCCTCTGTTGAGGGATGGTGTTTCCAGTTTCGCATAGATGGCTCCCTTCACCCCTCTTTCAAACCATCTATCTTCTCTGTCCAAAATGTGTACGTTGCTGTCCTCGAAGGAGTGTGTCTTCTCCTTTAGGTGTAGATAGACTGCTGAGTCTTGTCCTGAGGAGTTTGGCCTTCTGTGTTGGGCCATCCGTTTGTGTAGTGGTTGTTTGGTTTCTCCTATGTATAGGTCAGTGCAACCCTCATTGCATTGTACAGCATACACTAGATTGCTTTTTTGGCTGTGTGGTACACGGTCTTTGGGATGAACCAGTCTTTGTCGGAGTGTTTTGCTGGGTTTGAAGTATACCGGGATGCGGTGTTTGTTGAAAATTCTCCTGAGTTTCTCGGAGACCCCAGAAACATACGGGACGACTATGTGTAGCCCGTGGAATTAGATACCACACAGGACACAATTACTTCCGGGGTTCTTGTAGCTTTAATTTTATTGCAGATCGTTTTACTGAGTGCATAAATTCCTGTGTCTTTCGAGCAAACAGCTCATAAATGTTCACAGATGTCGCAAGTTTAACAGAGACGATTTTAAAAGGAAAATAATACATACAAAATACAACATACGGTGCAAAATACGGCAGTGGACTATCTACGTTAAACAGGGTTTAACAAAGACATGTGGAACTTCCTGAAGATCGCGCAACTTCTCACTCTGTCAGTTACCTTTAAATAGAATTAAAATGCATATAAAACCTTTACATTTCCCTTACTACCCAAATACAATGGCATGGTGTAGCTTTATGCACGCCAACATTACCTTGTCATGCCTGCAATGGCGAACAGTGGTCGACGGCTCGCGCCCAAAATCACCGAACATCAACTCCAGTAGCGTCTAAATCAAACCATCGTGTCAAATTACCGACATACAATATTGTTTGGAATAATGTTACAGGTATATTTCACAAGATATTTACCCCTACTTACTACGGAGTCAGAGCACCGTCACACCGCAATCTTCAGGCGCTTCACACAAGAAAAAAAAAGAAAGAATACCCAAGATGCACTTGGATAACTTGCAGAAAGAGTACCCAAGATGCACTTGGATGACTTGCACGGAGTTACAATAAAAGTTCGCAACACTGCCACTTACTGGTCAAAACATGCAATGACAACCAAAACTATAAAAATACACTCACAATCTGCTTCACAATTTAAATACATCAAATGACATTTTACATGGCTTGACAGTGTAACAATTACATATATTAACAGTTAAACTATACTAAATTTAAGTGGAAAATCATTTAACATATTTAACAGATTTACCACCCGGCTACATATGTTATTCCTTCTGTTCCTCTTCTCCTCATCGCTCACCTGGTTGGTCTTTTTGGAACGTGTTGCAGTTTTCACAAAGGTCCAACTGGGGTAGTCGCAGGTTTTTAAAGCTCCCCTCAGGTGTAAGTGTTCTTCCCGTTGGGCCTGAGTAACACCCCCAACGACCGTCGCTGCTAAACAAATGCAAATCAATTGCTCCGATGGCGACGGGCGCAACTGGACATCGGAGCACAGGAGAGCCACGCATATCAATAGCTCCGATAACGACGGGCGCGGCCATAATATCTGTACACAAAAGAGCTACCCATATCTATGGCTCTGTTAGCGACGGGCGTTGGTAAACATCGGAACACAAAGAGCCACGCATATCAATAGCTCTGACAACGACTCAAAAGAGGATACATTCTGAGTCGCATCACCAGCCAGTCAGACTAGCTTGGTCTAGTCAGAAAGGCACGAACTGATGAAGCCTCTTGGATGAGAGGCGAAACGTCTTCACGGATATATACCAAGTCCAGTTGCACTTGATTCAACTCCTTTGGACAACCATGACCTGGATGAATGAGAACATGCAAAGTGTAAAACATTGAAACCACCATTACTGAGCTCGTTAATCATTATTTTTTTTTAAATGAAATGAGATTTCCTTTTCCATATAAAATCAAACAAGGTAAGGTCTTATCAATTTCTGTACATATATATTTTGAAACATCACGAGCTGAGCTAGCATAGACAAGTCTTGATAGACCCTCAGCTTTGGAGAGCAAGGCTCGCCCAGTTATGGTTAAGTCTATCTGAATCCATAAATTAAATCTCTGCTGTAGTGAAGAAAAAAGTGGATTAAATTTTTCACTCATTCTTGCAGTTTGGTCTTTAACAATGGTAACTCCAAGGTATTAAACTTTAAATTTTACAGGAGTTCCTGAAACTTCTGCATCACTGCAGGCCTTGATGGGAAGCAATTCACATTTGGACAAGATAACCTTGAGACCAGAAGCTGCAGAAAATGTATTAGAGTTTAACTGCAATATCAATTTGAGATTTATCCTGTAGAAATAGAGTTGTATCATCCGCTAGCTGACTCAGAGAGATTATCCTTCCTGCTATCGAGATTCCTTTTAAACTACTCTTCTTAATGTAATAGGCTAAAATGTGCACGGGAAATAAAAATAAATATGTGGAAATGGGACATCCCTGACGATTCCCTGTTCTCTTCTAAATGTTTTTGTAGTTCCATGAGGTAAATTAATCAAACTATTCCCAAATGCATATAAAGTGCATATTGATTTTTTAAAATTTTCTCCAAATCCAAATAAATCAAGAGCTTTGAACATAAAGTGATGCTATATAGAGTCAAAGGCCTTGTAGAAATCTAGAAAGAGAATGGAACTATTGTCTAGTACTAAATCTGAATAGTCTAAGATATGAAGAGCGAGTCTTATATTATCAATTATATATCTACCAGACATAAATCCATTTTGGGATTCATCAATCATGTAATTTAGTACTTTCTTTAATTTATTTGCTATACATAATGCAATAATTTTATAATCATTGTTTAGCAATGAAATGGGATGCCAATGATCCAATATTAAGACATCTTTCTGGGGCTTTGGGATTAGAGTAATTAAATCTTGGCATAGTGAAGGAGGGAGTACTTCATTGTTTAAACTCTTGATAGAAACATTAAGTAGAAAGGGCGCAAGCTCTGCAGAAAACATTTTATAAAACTCACAAGTCAACCCATCCACTCCACGGGATTTGTTCACTTTAGGTTTCTTAATAACGTCCTTAATTTCCTCAATAGTGATTGGGGCATCGCATATTGTTTTGTTAACATCTCCAATTGACTTAACCTCACCTAAAGAATTGAAAAAAATATTAAATTTCAGCTGTTGATAAGTTAGTTTTGTATTGAGTTTTATAATAGTTTTCACAAATTTTAGCAATGTCTTTTGGATTGTCAACAACAGTGCCATTTAGGGAAAGTCTTGTTATGCCATTTTTACTTTGCCTTTGCTTCTCCAATTTAAAGAAATAACTGAGTTATGTTCCCCGTCTTCAATCCACTTAGCCCTTGAGCGTATAAAAGCTCCTTTTGATTGGCTGATGTACAACTGATTCAGTTTCATTTGCAGTTTTTGGAATTATGCTGTTTGAATCTCAGACATGTTTTCAGGCAACATACAAAATAAGGAAAATTATTTCAACAATCAAATAATTTTCTTATCTTTTTGAATATTTGCACCCATTTCCATGCAAGTTTCCTAAATTCAATTTTTAGAAGCTCCCAATGTTTTCCATAAGACGTATCATTTTCTGCCATTATCAGGTACTTGGATATCTTATTTTTAATAAATTTATAGATTCATTAAGTAATAGTGACTTATTAAGCTTCCAATAAGCAGGAGTCCTTTTATTTACTCCATGTGATCTATCCATCCATTATCCAAACTGCTTATCCTGATCTCAGGGTCGCGGGGATGCTGGGGCCTATCCCAGCAGCCATTGGGCGGCAGGCGGGGAGACACCCTGGACAGGCTGCCAGGCCATCACCGGGATACTCCATGTGATGACATATTCAAATTCAATAGAATGGCTTCAAATTCAATAGAATGGATTTATGGTCTGTTAGAGGTGTTGGAATAATTTCAGCTTTACAATGTGAGTAGAATAAAGATGTCTGTGAATGTTCTCATTCATCCAGGTCATAGTTATCCAAAGGAACTGAATCAAGTGCAATTGGACAACCAACTCCCATAGACTTTGATATTGTATAAAACTAGGTTGTGTAAGTTAAATATAATATTTTAAGTTATGAACACTTTTTCTTGTTTCAAAATTAACCAGTACATTAGCCTCGTAATACATGAAAAACTTTACAGGGAATCCCATTATTGAAAAACTGATTTCAGGGAGTCTTGAGTGGCTGACCCCAATATGAGGCAAAGCACAATTTCCTGCCTTTACCCCATGTAATATGGCTTGCCCTTCAGATGTTCCCATTCTATCTGGATTCTGTGATGACTCATCAAATACACGGATTGTCTCTCCCTGTTGCCTTGTTTACTGTGTTATTTTGTCTGATGTATGTGCCCCATTGTGCTTTGTTGCTTTGTTCCAATTTGTGGTGTTTGTTGTCTTTGTGCAAAATGTACATACCACCACTGTCTTTGCATACCTGCCAAGTCTCACTTTTTTTTCCTGTGAAAAATATGATTGATACTTATATCAGTCCTGATGAGAATATCGAGTTTGTGAAATCACACATACATGGTTTTACTACCTACTTGACCAAACAAACCTCACATCCCCAAAGTCTTCCTTAGATACAGCAGCTTATAAATCAAACAAAGTCAACTATTCTTTCATTTTGCGGGTCATCATATTGATATTATAACAAATCAGCACCATGTGCCTTTTTTAATGTCACTGTGTTGACATTCTCTATCCTGAGAGTGGTTGCTCCTAATATGTTGTAGCTATTTGTTATTCATGTTTGCGACTGAGATGTTTAACTTCCGAAATAGGCTGCAAGAACTTAAAACGCAGAGCACAGAGTACTTTAGGCCTCATAGGCACATGTAGACTAACTCAGTTATCTGTATTGAGTAATTAAATATTACATTGAATTATTATTTTACAGTTATTTTAATTAGTGGTTTTGGTGCTGCTTATAAAATGCCCTAAAGCTTTCCAATGGATCATTTACATGTTAATTTTTGTGGCATAATTCTGAAGTTAATACAAATTATTTACTTTTTTTGCTGTTTTACTTTATAATTTAAGGGTAAATCCTTTGAATAATTTATCTGAGGAGTTTTGATCACTTGCACATCTCAAGGAGTTAGTTAAAATCAAAGAGACTTTTCAAACTTGACGTGGGATGTCTTCTCTGCTAGAAAAATAATTTATATTGTCTTTGCTGAAATACTCGTTTCTACTTGTCTCCATATTTAGAGATATCTGAACAACGCAAGACAAGTCAAGTCAGTTTTATTTGTATAGCCCATTATCACAAATTACAACATGAATAACAGCTTCTGAGTTGTCTCAGAATTTGCCTCGGCAGTTGAATGTTAATATTAGCTCTGATGGCTGCCTAGCCCACTGCATCACTGGTGACACAGAAAATATGGTTAAGCAAGGTCCACTGCTTGCCCTCACGTTGGCGAACTATGACTTCTTAATGGCTGGCAGGCAGCCAACAGAAGCTACAGCAGCCACCAAGCCAAACATATGGAATCCATTCCTGCACCTCCATCTCCATCGTACCCTCTTTCTAAATATTTTCTTTCTGTTTCTCTACTCCCTTGTTTTCTCTTTATCATCTTTTTTCCTTATATTGTGGTGATACACAATTGAGGGTAGATTCACCAGGGGCTGCTGGTCCTTTAAGGCAGACATTCACAGTGCTGACGTAGGCACTGCTTAGTTTCCGGAGGGAGCCATGTTTGAGCAGCCTAGCGATTAGCTCGTTGCCACGAGAGATTGTGCTGTATTGGTGTTGTTTTGTGTGGCGAGTAAACGGAATTGACTCGACTCGATCTCTCCGTCTCCTCATTCCTGCACTCCTACATTGGTGACCCCGACGTGAGCCGGAGCAGGTCTCGGTGGACCGTCTCAAGCCTGCCCATTTGGACCTGGGTGGGCCGGTCGAACTGGCCCTGCCCTCGCGGCATGGACGCCCCTCTTCTCAGGCCCCTGGCCAAGCCTCGGCCCCTGCCCGGGCTCCGGCTCTGTCCCCTGCCCCCGCCCCCATAGCCATTCAGCGCAGCCGTTTTGGCCGCCTGGTCCGCCCCCCGAGACGTTGACTGTTTCACTGAGGACTGTTCGCCTGTTGGCTGTTTGTGTTTCACTGAGTACTTTTGTGTTACATTACTGTTTTGAATTTTTTCGTGATGGTGAATTCTGGGAGGGGGGGCTGTGTGGTGATACACAATTGAGGGTAGATTCACCAGGGGCTGCTGCTCCTTTAAGGCAGACGTTCAGAGTGCTGACGTAGGCACTGCTTAGAGTTTCCGGAGGGAGCCATGTTTGAGCAGCCTAGCGGTTAGCTGGTTGCCACGAGAGATTGTGCGGTAACGGTGTTGTTTTGTGTGGCGAGTAAACGGAATTGACTCGACTCGATCTCTCCATCTCCTCATTCCTGCACTCCCACAATCTTATACATAGATTTGAATTGGTTTCAATTCCCTGCATTGTCATAGAATTTGTTGATGTTTTTAATAGCTTTTAACTGCAACTTTTGACTTGTCCAGTACATTCAGTAAATTTACAAGGAGACTTTTTTTATCGTTTTGAACAGTGGATGAACGTAGGACTGAAGTCCACAAGTAGTGGCTAAAAAGTTAGAGTGTAGAGCCGAAGTAACGGAGAAGACCGTAGGTTCACACTTTAGCCGTGTAGGCAACTTTCTTTAATCCACGGTAAATCAGCGAGACAAACAAAACCCACAGCTCGACTGAGCGGAGGTGGCAAGAATAACCAGAAAACTGGCTGGACAACCATAACTTAACCCTGCGTTAACCTGCCAGGGCAACCATGACTTAACCCTTAGTTCCTGGGTTGAATTCTGTCCCCAATACGTGTCCACCACATGAGCCCCCCCAGAATTCGCCCTAGTAATCGAAGTCAGGCAGGCGCGGGTGGACGACAGGCCGTCCGCGGCGGCTCCGGATAACAGGGGCCGGAGTGTCTTTGGGAGGCATTGACGCGGGCCTGTGGAGGTCGGCCTGAGGAGCAGAAGAGGCAGCTCGGGCCTCCACGGGGGGAGGAGGCGGAGCCGGGGGACGACCGTGACGAGGAGGTTGGGCTAACTCCAACGGCTGCGTCAAGTCCAGGTGTGCGGGTTTAACTCGGTCCACTGAAACATGCTCGGCCGTGCCCCCAAAATCCACCACCAGGTGCTTAGTTCCCCGTTCCAGGACGCGGAAGGGGCCGTCATAAGGGGGTTGCAGAGGGGGGCGGTGTGCGTCGTGACGGATGAACACGTAGTCCGCTGACTGCAGACCTGGGGGCACCTGGGACACCGGAGCGCCGTGTTGGGCGGTAGGGACGGGTGTGAAAGCTCTGACCCCGTCCAGCAAGGAGGCTCGTTGGTCCACAGCTGACCAGGGACGCGTTGCATTGGGCATGAAATCGCCTGGGACTCGCAGCGGCGTGCCGTACACCAGCTCCGCAGAGGAGGCTTGTAGGTCTTCCTTCGGGGCGGTCCGCAGGCCCAGCATGACCCATGGGAGCTTGTCAACCCAGTTGCAGTCCTTGAGAGTAGCCCGAAGCGCAGCCTTCATGGACCGGTGGAAGCGCTCACATAGGCCGTTCGCCTGAGGGTGGTAGGCGGTAGTGCGATGAAGCTTGACGCCCAGAGCCTCACCCACAGCATTCCATAGCTCTGAGGTAAACTGTGGCCTACGGTCAGATGAAAGGTCGGAAGGCGTACCGAAACGTGAGACCCACGACCCAATAAAAGCCCGGGCCACATCAGCAGACGTCGTGGATGCCAGGGGAACAGCTTCAGGCCAGCGCGTAGTCCTGTCCACCACAGTGAAGAGGTAGGTGAACCCATGGGAGGGGGGTAGGGGACCAACCAGGTCGACGTGGACATGGTCAAATCGTCTCTCCGGCACTGCGAAGCGTTCCAGGGGCGCCTTAATGTGGCGGTGTATCTTAGCCCGCTGACAGGCAACACACGAGTCGGCCCACGCTTTCACGTCTCTCTTAAGTCCCTCCCACACAAACTTAGCAGAGGTCAGGCGCACGGATGGCTTACCGCCTGGATGAGAGAGGCCGTGCACAGCTTCAAATACGGGGCGTCTCCAGCTGTGCGGGACGATGGGCCTAGGCTGTCCTGTGGAGACGTCACACAGGAGGGTGACACCTGTGTCGCTGAAAGGAACGTCCTGCAGGCGGAGCCCCGTGTCGGAGGCCCGGAGACGGAGGATGCTCGGGTCCGTGGCCTGGTCAGCAGCCATCTGTGCATAGTCAAGGCCTAGGTGGACCGCTCCAATCACTGCCCTAGACAGGCAGTCAGCTACTTGGTTAGACTTACCAGCGACGTGCTGGATGTCGGTAGTGAATTCCGAAATGTAGGAGAGTTGTCGCTGCTGGCGAGCGGACCATGGCTCGGCCGTCTTGGACATGGCAAACGTGAGGGGCTTGTGGTCCACGTACGCAGTAAACTCGCGGCCCTCTAGCAGAAAACGGAAATGCCGGACGGCGAGCCAGAGACCGAGGAGTTCCCTGTCAAAAGTACTATACTTGCGCTCTCGGGGTGTAAGCTGGCGACTGAAAAAGGCCAAAGGCTGCCAAGCCCCCCCCACCCACTGTTCGTGAACCGCACCAACAGCATAGTCCGATGCATCCGTGGTTATGGAAATAGGCGCTGTAGGTGAAGGATGCGCTAGCAGGGTAGCCTGGGAGAGCGCAGCTTTAGTCTCGGTGAACGCACGGTCCCGCTCTGCTGTCCAGTCGACCGCCTGGTTGGGGGACATGCCTTTCAGCGCCTCGTACAGTGGCCGGATGATAAAGGCGGCTCGAAGAATGAAGCGGTGGTAGAATGTCACCATCCCGATGAACTCCCTGAGCGCACGAGCTGTTTGGGGGCGCGGAAAGGCCGCTACCGCTTCCACCTTTGAGGGCAGGGGGACTGCCCCGTCCCCGGTGATGCGGTGCCCGAGGAAATCAATGGCTGTCAGCCCGAACCGGCACTTCGCCGGGTTGACGATCAGCCCATGCTGGCTGAGGCGTGTGAAGAGGGCATGAAGATGGGACAGGTGTTCTTCCTTGGAGGCGCTGGCGATGAGTATGTCGTCCAAATAGACGAAGATGAAAGGAAGGCCACGGAGCACTGAATCCATCAGCCGCTGAAAGGACTGGGCCGCGTTTTTGAGTCCAAATGGCATTCGTAGGAATTCAAATAGGCCGAATGGGGTTGTCACCGCTGTCTTGGGGATGTCTGAGGGGTGCACGGGAACTTGATGATAACCACGGACCAGGTCGACTTTTGAGAAGACGCATTTGCCAGACAGGTTTGCAGAAAAGTCCTGGATATGCGGGATAGGATAGCGATCAGGCGTGGTGGCGTCATTTAGTCGGCGGTAGTCCCCGCATGGGCGCCAACCTCCATCAGGCTTAGCGACGATGTGGAGTGGGGACGCCCACGGGCTGTCAGAGCGGCGGATGATCCCCATGCGTTCCAGGTGCTCGAACTCAGACTTGGCAATGGCGAGTTTGGCGGGGTCGAGACGCCTGGCTCTGGCGTAGACCGGGGGCCCCTTCGTAGTAATGTGATGCTCCACCCCATGCTTAGCGGTGGGTGCAGAGAAGGTAGGCTGGGTGAGGTCAGGGAACTCAGCGAGGAGGCGGGTGAACTTGTCTGCCTCTGAGAGAGAGTTGGCTAGACCTGCATAGGCCGCTTCCCTCCGCGTACATGCGAAGGAGGAGAAGGTTAAGGCATCGACCAGACGGCTGTTCTGAATGTCCACTAGCAAACCGTAAGCGCACAAAAAATCAGCTCCGAGGAGGGGAAGCGTTACATTGGCCATGACGAACTCCCACGTGAAACGTTGTCCACCAAAACACAGTTCTACAGACCGCACGCCGTAGGTGTGGATAGGGCTGCCGTCAGCCGTCGCCAACTGGGGGCCCCGCTCCCCGCCCATGATGTCGACGTCAGTAGCAGGGAGCACGCTTCTCTGTGCGCCCGTGTCACAAAGAAATCGCCGACCGGAGATGGTGTCGAGGATGAAGAGTAGCCTGCTCGTATCGCCAACACTCATGGCCACTACTGAGTGTTGGCCCTCTCGTTTCCCGTCGGCCTGTAGTTGCAGGGGGAACGGCACCGTTTAGCTTTCGCACCAAATCGAGCGTGGTACATACAGAGTCCAGAGGGCTTGTAGCGGTCTGATGCTGTGGCGCCACCGTCGGGCCACGCCCGCGATGTCGGCGGGGGGCCAGTGAAGGTAGGAGCCAGCACCCCGGCATGGGAGGAACGTTGTGTAGCGACGAAGAATCAGTCAGCCTCCTTTGCCAGCTCACGGGGATCAGTGATGGTGGAGTTAGCGAGCGCAGTCTGGACGTGGGGCGGCATGTCGCGCAGAAACAGCTCCATAAACAGGAAACATGGCTTTTCTTGACCCAGTAGGTTTAACATCCTGCTCATTAGCTCCGATGGTTTGCCATCTCCCAAGCCCTGAATTGCGAAGAGGCGACGTGCTCTCTCCGTTGCTGACAGTTCAAAAGTTTCAAGGAGGAGATGTTTAAGTGCGGCGTATTTACCATCGGCCGGTGGGTTGGTTATGAAACCGCTTATCCTGGAAGCCGTAGCGCACCCCAGCGCTGCCACTACGTAGTAGTACCTGGTCTCGTCTGCTGTTATGTCTCTGAGCGCGAACTGCGCCTCAGCCTGCGCGAACCATGTAGCCGCGGAAGACTCCCAAAACTCCGGCAGTTTAATTGCAACGGCGTTCGTAGCCATAATGTGTGGTTTCAGAAAACTTATCCGAAAACCGACGTCGGGGTCACCAGTGTAGAGCCGAAGTAACGGAGAAGACCGTAGGTTCACACTTTAGCCGTGTAGGCAACTTTCTTTAATCCACGGTAAATCAGCGAGACAAACAAAACCCACAGCTCGACTGAGCGGAGGTGGCAAGAATAACCAGAAAACTGGCTGGACAACCATAACTTAACCCTGCGTTAACCTGCCAGGGCAACCATGACTTAACCCTTAGTTCCTGGGTTGAATTCTGTCCCCAATACGTGTCCACCACAAGAGGACACATGCTTAAAGGAACAGTTCACCGAAAATGAAAAAATACATCGTTCTACTTTTCATACATGGAAACATCCTCAACAGGGTCATCCTCATCTGCATTGAAGAAGCAATGGACAAGAGGCTCAAGGACCAGAGGGCTGGATTCGGGGTAGACCACTCAGACATGGCTCAACTAGCAACACTATGCGTCATCATCAAAAACTCAATAGAATGGAATACATCCCTGTACATAACTTCTCAACTTTGAAAAGGCATTTGATAGCTTACAGAGCAACGCATTGGTGGCTAGTGGAACACTATGGAATACCCAGAAAACTTAACCTCATTAGGAACTCATTCAATGGAATCTCATGGAAAATCATGCATGCCAGTCAGCTATCTAGGAGCTTCAATGTCAAAACAGGGGTCAAGCAGGGTTGGTTGCTGTCACTGTTCCTTTTCCTCCTTGGTGATCCACGGGTTTATGAAAGAAACCACAGAAGAGAAGAGAAACAGCATTCAGGGGACAATGTGGGGGCAACTCAAAGACCTTGACTTCACTGATGACATTGCCCTCCTCTCACACAACCATACTTAAATGCAGGGGAAGACAGGCACAATCACTCAAGCAGGACTACAACTCTGACTTCACACCAAACACCACAAAGAAGCAGGTGATGAAGATTTATGTATATCCTAAGACCAGCAACCCTGCCTTCATGAATGGTACTTCCCTAGAGGAAGTGGAGGACTTCACTCACCTAGGTACTGTTGTAGACACCACTGGAGGGACAGAGGCAGACATCAAGAGTAGGATTAACAAGGTCAGGGTGGCGTTCAACATGTTCAAGAGGATCTGGGAGCTCCAAAACCATCTTAATCAATACCAAGCTGTGCATCTTCAACTGCAGTGTGATACAGGTAATGCTGTATCTGATATTTGGAGAACAATGGTATAAATATCAAACAGATTATTTCCGCTTCCGGTGTGAGAAGATGGCTGTACGAATTCGTGTTTGCAGTGGCCTCACCCAAGCCGATCGGCACTGAAAACACACACACACACTCACCCCAAGTGTGTGTGTGTGTATGTGTGTGTGAGATATATTATCGATCTCACATTTGTATCAAAAACTCTCTCTCTCTCTCTCTCACACACACACACACATACACTCTCACTCGCTCTCTTTTTTCACTCTAGAATGCCAAATTAACATCAACCAGATGAGAGGCTCCATGTCTTTTTCATGATAAAATATATCACCAAGACTGCCTTTTTTCACTTATCATAGCTAAAATTCGATCTTTCCTGTCCATGGCTGATGCAGAGACTCTAATACATGCATTTGTTTCATCCAGACTTGATTACTGTAATGTTCTGTTTTCAGGTCTGTCACATGTTAGTACTAAAAGTCTTCAGATGGTTCAAAATGCTGCAGCTAGAATCCTAACTAAAACTAGAAAATTTGAACATATTACACCAATTCTTGCCTTCCTTCATTGGCTTCCTATCCATGTTAGTTCAGACTTCAAGGGGCTTCTGCTGACATAAAATCCTAAATGGGCTTGCCCCATCTTACCCGTCTGATCTGCTTAAACTGTACATTCCATCTCGAGCTCTCAGCTCTCAAAATACAGGGGCTCCTGTATGTGCCCCAAAGTTAAAAAGTAGTCAGCTGGTGGCAGGGCCTTTTCCTGTTGGGCCCCGTTCTTGTGGAATAACCTGCCTACTACCATCAGACAATCAGAGTCTGTTGAGTCCTTTAAAACCAAACTTAAAACTCACTTCTTTTTCTTTTTTTTTTTGCACTGCACAGAATTGTGAGACGGCGACAGATGTACTCTTATTTAGCACCCCCCCACCCCTTCCCCCGCCTCGGTTCAGGGGATGGTCGTTCCCTTTTGACATAGATGGCTTCATACAGCATAAAAATTTCATCGTATTCCAATACACAAGATAATAAAGTTGAACTTGAACTCTAATAGCTGCAAAGAGATGTGATGAAACAGTAAAAACTATATAGTGTAATGTGTCCTTGACTGTTTTTGTGCAATTGTTTTATGTGTGCTCTGATAACTGGTGGGTACACATTTAATTTCATTCCGAACAATAAAGGAATAAATCAATCAATGAAGTGTTTTACACAGAAAATATTTATAATCAAGCATATAAAAATAAAAACAGCCTTTTAGTTGAATAAATAAAGTAATGTCAAGTCCATTTTGGTCACAAATTTCTGAAAAATAATAGTGATGT